>NW_010564353.1:12083-34069 GCF_000687285.1 Phaethon lepturus | reverse complement strand
AGGGAAAGACCAGACATTCATCCATGGTGGATGTAAGTATAAAGTAGTTCATCACCAAATAATGGGAGGGCATTTTCTGTTCACTTTTACTCTCCTATAATCCATCAATTTCAATTGATTCAATTTCTTCGCTAGATTAATTTGAAAATTACAATATAAAGATCCTGCTAAACAAACAATTCTTTGTTTTGCTACATGCTGGTTTTCCCAATAAAATAATGGGTAAACATAGGCAACTATAGCACTTGTAAAGTCAGACTTTTGTTTTCCATCATACAGCATTTTTCAAACACTCTCCAAGCTCAAATGTGAAAGATACAGCCATATTTATAGACATGCTATAGGTATCAAAGATACAGTCTTTCCATTGTAAAAAATATTGGAGAGCCTCATCATTAACCAGTATATCATACTGGTGCCAACATTCTGCAGAAATTGATATTTTTAATTTTACAGCCCTTTGTAGTTTGAAATACATCACTGTGTGGCACATGTGTGAGAGCAAACCACCTCTCACCCAGGTTAATTATGTTAATCATGTTCACATATATATATATATGTGATTAAAATAAAGAATGCCTTCCAACTTCCAACATAAGACAAATTATCATAAAACAACTGCATTTATATTTCATGTAATACTTAAACTTATGTATATTTCAATGGAACAATCATGAATAAAACTGCAAGCCAGAGTAATCTCTTGTTCATAATCACACTAGTTTTAAAGGTATTCGAGGGAACAATTTCCCATTTATTTACACAGATAATCCCAAGTGCTTGGTAATAATCTCCTAACACTGCTGAGAAAAGCTGACATCAATGGCATCATTTCCCAGATCGCATCAGCACCCATATGACCACGGCAATAAGGATCACCATCAGTCGTGTGATCATTATGAAGCCTCAAGTGAGACCAGACTAATGAGCACTGTCCCCAAAGCAGGGGGCTGGGATGGGGGCAGGAGTCCCCACAGCCTCTGCAGTGACCACCAGGTCTGGTCTCTTTCTCTCGAGCACTACTCCATTCAGTGCCGGACAAAGATTCCCAGATTCAACCCATGCAACAGGGACTGGAACATGCCCTACACCAATTTTAAGAAACTGGCATTTTAGCATAGAGGAACATCACAGAGTGACAACACATGTTGTATTAGAGCAGTCAATGTGCCCCCAGACCAGAGTGGCAGTGACAGAGAGGCCATTGCTTTAGATGTCCTCACAAATTCTGGTTCCCTCCCAGTTCTTCAAAGAATGTATAGGTTTATTTGGGGCTTTCCTCCCATTCTCTTAATTAAAATCATCTTCCTATTACCAATATACTGTTCTATTAAGAAAGGTTTACCTGCATAAACTGAATAAAGAATAAGAAAGTGCCTTGATGCCACAAAGAGTGGCTACACAGAAAAGTTACATCAACGTAACTAAAATGGAAAGTACATTTCCTCAAAAATATGCTGATCAAATTTCTTACTCCTTCATTCAACTAAAAATTACTTAGCATACATTAAGATTTAGAAAAATTAGATCTTAATAAAAGAGCCCACTAAAAACATTTGAAGAAAATACACTCTCAATCAAAATATGAAAGTGCTAATGGCAATATTTACTGCATTCTTCTCCATTTCTTTGGCAGCATCTCCACAAAGAGATGGAGAAAATTTGGAAATATTTCATTATCACTTCATGTCTAGATAAATATAATTTTCTTTTATGAAAAGTGAAATGAACTTGCATCATGCATAAATTAACTTACATCACTGCAATTACAACACAGTGACCGCTCCTCCTCCATCAAACCAGAGCAGGAGCTCCAGCAGTACTTTCAGAGCCTCTCCCATCATGTGAGACTTGACCATGAGGTTTCTCAAGATTAAACATCTAGAAGCTTCACAAGTACATGTTAGTTGACACGAGGTAAAACATCTCATCTTGGTTACTACTAGCACAACACGTCATTCCATGAGCCACTGGAAATGTGATGCCTGGTTTCTTACAGACATGTCCTAGATTTCTTAACCCACTTATCCCCAAACACTCTTTTCAGCCAGACGAGTGCCATATGGGCCATGATGTTTTCACAGCTAGATGTGTGCTGGCTGACCGGCCAGTGCAGGATGTGCATGCTCATTGACCAGCTGGCTGATGCCCAGCAGAGGCGACTGGGAGCCAAGATGTAGCTGCCTTTTCTCAGCAGGGAGCACTAATCAGGCTGTTTTCTTTTACCCAGCTGCTGATTTTCGTTGAATTTGTAGGAACTTGAAGATATTTGTTCCCTGTTAAATTTTGCAGCCAATAGGTTCAAGAGTTACAGTGGACTAAAAGGAAGAAAAAGAGAAAGACTCTGACAGACACACAGTACATACATAGGTGTTTCTTTGCCATTGCAAAGCTAGCTCCATATATGCCATCAGGGATCACCACACACCTCTAATTTCCAATTTTTTTTTTAGTTGTATAATTTTTGCTTTCATTACTCTCTCACAGATGCTACCCATCCTTACTAAATTTTGCCCTACTATTTTGTCTTGAAACCCTTCTTACCCTGTTTACAAGCTATTTGTTTCCAGTTCAACCAGGCTTAACAGGTAAGAACCAGCTAGACAGTGGAAACACATTAAAATATACTGTTAATAGAGGTATCATAATATACTTCACATTTATTTGTTTTAAGAGGGATTTTTATATATGAGATTTATATGTATGTGTTTTAGATAGAGGGAGAGATAAATACCTGTTAACCATACCATTGTTCAACCACAAATTCTGCATCTAATTGTGTGCTTGTTAACCTGCCACGTTGACCACTCATATGGCTACAGCTCTTTGGCACTACAGTATTACCTGCACTGAACAGCAGTAATGCAATTATAACAACTTTGTGCCCAGCTGCCAAGTGCTTTGGGGAAGAGTTGTCAGCATTTCAAGTTCTGATTCTTCCTCAACATGACATAGCACAGCCTGAGCACAGTCTGCCAGTACTGGAAGCTTCTTTCTAGCCCTCATCCATCAAGGTGCGGTTTATATATACTTTTCGAAATAAACACCCTAACGTTTAAGTCCGTCCTATAAGCCCACAGAAAACACAACCCCAGTTTCATGCCCACTACACAGTAAGTGCTTCTGTAACTTAAACTGATGTTTCTAATGATTTTTCCATCAAATGCAGTCAAGCATAAATTTCCAGGATTGTATGAATAAAGGTGATTCTCTAGAGCTGATAATAAGCAAAAAGAGCGCTCATGAAGCTTATAGGGCTCATATCTGCTGACATATATATAGCGGTAACTTCTTATGCTATTCAAATGTATGGCATAACTAAATGCAATTGCTAGACTGTCTCTAACAACCTGGACAACTGCAATAAATCTAAAAGTTCCATTTTATAAACAAATCCATATGAAGATATATGCAAGATGTCATAGCAATGACAGATTTGCATGATATTGTTTATAGAAATATTATGAGGAAGCCACTTTATAAAGACTGCAGAATGTCTAGATGATTGTTTTTAAATTACTAGGTCCAAACTCTTTTTCAGAATAAGTATGCCTCTAGTATACCCACTGTATGAAAGACCAGATTCTCTCACCTCAGAGGACGAAGAGAGTACTCCTAGCCATAACTTCTTTAAAGCCTGGCCTGGAGTTATCATAGTTCCATGAAAACATCAGTTCAGTGCTTGGTCACCACCAAAAACCCATTGAGTTATTAAGAACAGAACAGTAAGCAAAAGATAACATTATGCTGCTGAATAAATCCACACTTTTTCCAGATGTTGAGTGCAGTTCAGAGTAGCGCCCTTATCTCAGAAAGTGAAAGGTTCAGAGGAGACAAGAGGGAAGAATGGAGGTATGGGTCAGCTGGGCAGGTTATCCTTCAGCCTGGGAAAGTGATGGCTTCAGTAGCAAGTGACAAAAAAAATGGGAAGGAGGAAGGAGAGGGTAGAGAATGCTGTTCATGGTCTCTTCTGATATTGGAGATAGGGCACAACAAATTAAGCCATCAGGAGCCAGTTCAGAACAAACATGCACAGCATTTCCTCACACAGCTGACCAAACCGTAGCTATCTGAGCCAGCCATGCCCTGGAGACATTTAAATAGAGCTGAGGTGGTGTGGAGGAGCAAACACGTACTTGGAAGGCAGCCTCCCTTGTGCTGCTAGATAGACAAAGCACAGCAAGCTCAGGACACCATCGTGGGCTGAAAACAGTTGGAGGAGGGAAAGCTACTGGGGAGAAGAAGGGAGGCAGGGGGAAAAGGCAGTGCCATGTATATTCGACTCTTTGCCTATGAGTTACAGTCACTGTTGGCCCAGACAGGCTGTGAAGAGCTGTTACTGCTTCCCTAAGTTCATACTCACAAGCTGGCTTGCAGCACAGTGGTAAACTCACAATTGACGCTTACTCAGTCAGGTCCAGCCTTGTTGCTTTTGCTGAAGTAGTTAGAAATTGCCACGAATAAAAAATGTTGCCCTAAAACACAGTTATCAAGGACTGTCCTAGCAGTGTTCTCTGTGCCCATGACAAGCTGAGGCCACAGAGGAAAAAAAAAACCCTACCAAACCAGCCACTTACAGTCCTGAATAAGCCAAGCCAGTTAATACAAGTAATAACAGATAATAAAGTAATAACATCTTCTGAGGACCATGTTGGCTCAACGTGCTGTCAGCTAAAATGGGCTTCCCCACCTTGAAAAAAATAGTTCACCATTTCAGTTTTCAGAAAGTCATAATGATACAACACACTCAGACACCATCCACTAACCTGTCAGGCCAGATTTGCCACTCTGCTGTCACAGAGCAAAGTTGGAGCAACTCTGCTGTAGTCTGGGAAGGAGTAAAACAAGGTAGTAAAGCAGGGAAGCAGTCCTGGCAACTGTTATTTTGAAGGCACAGAGGAAAAAAAAAGTCCAGGAGGTACTACAGCATTTACATTTGTAACTGATAAAACTGAAAGTGAAATACACTGCCCACGACTGCATCAGCAGATCTCCTGCGCCAACAATGTGCAGCCAAAAACCATCATAGCACCACTCAGCCACACCCCCTTCTGGTCCAGCTTTATCATTTATTACACACAGAACCAGGCTGATGTGGAGTGGATTACCAAGACGATTCTTCACAATGTAACTCAAATTCATCAAAATAATTTTACTGGTTTACACAAGAAATTTTGTACAACCCTCCCTCTGTGACCTGTTGCAGAAATAGAGTGCAGCTGTTCTGTCCTTCCAGCTGTAGGTTGTTTGTTTTCTATGATAAAATTGCACAGACAGTTTCTTTTCAAAATCATGAAGCCACATTAAGCTTGTCACTACCCTAAGCCCAGTGCATAACCGTTTTATATATATTTGATATGCACTCCTCACACTCATAAGGCAAAAATGTTACCAGACACAAGCAGGCAGACCCAGAAAAAACATGAGCCAACAAATCTGTGTCATAAACTCATAAATTGAAGTGACTTAAGCCTTGACAACCTATAGAGATCCTTCTGGGAAAGGCAGAGAGGGCCAGGTGCGATCAGCCCCTGCACGGGAGGAGTTCCAGCTTTCTGTGCCACCATCTGGGCAAGGCCCACTTCTGCTGCACCACATTCATTACTCACTGTGATGACTATCTCAGCAGCTGCGATGGACGCAACAACATCCAGGCCAAAAAAAAAAAAAAGGGGGGCTATTATTGCAGTAAGTCATTAGAATGAGAATTTTGTCGACTTTAAAGGATGTATGTGACTCTCAAAAAAGTTTCAGCTGTTACACTCAAACTCCTCCTGCAAGTTACAATGCCTGCTATGCAGCTGACATCTTTGGAACATAAAATAAAATTTCACATTGGAACATTTCATCTTCAGTGGAAGCAGATTACTGCTGTGTCTTCCAATAACAATTTCAGCTCATGCAGCATCATAGTCTTCATAGGAAATAAGATCTTGGCTTTGAAATTAGAAGCCAGCTGTGAACATTGCCTTTTGAATACAGGAGGTTATTTGACTCTTATCAAGACCGGTAAGGAAGTTGTTTGTCTATAGGGAAACAGAATACAGTAGGATGTTGTATTTCAGACGCCACTGCAGATAAAGTGCAAGTTCACATTGGCTAGGGAGAAAAAGAAAAATTTTTTGTCCTATTTTTAAGATCTCCTAAACCTACAAAAAGCATTTCTAATTCCTAAAGCATTTCTAACACCATCAGTACTGCACACTAGCCGTAAGATAAGCACCTGCATTTCCCCTTGCCACTACAGTATCATTTCACCTTGCTGGGCTGCACTACAGGCACCAGCCATGACAAGCTCTACAGCTCACTGCAGTCATATCCCGTTTTGTAGCTCCACAAGACACTGCACTACCTCCTAAGCACGCTCACAGGATGTTACAGGACAACTTGTCCATTTTGTCTTGCAATCGTAAGAAGAAACGGCCCAGGTCTGCAAAATCCACTCCCTGGCACCAGGCTACAGCTGCATGGTATAAGCTGCTACATGTTAGGGAAATCAGTCCAACCCTCCTTAATTACCAGAACCAAACACTGCTGCTTTTTATGAAGCCAGTATTTCTTTTCCTTGCTTCTGCCCAAGTAACTACCATGTAAGGCTGACAAAGCCTCAAATGCTAGTCTGAGGACAGAGACATAGCTTGTGTTCAGAAAGCCGTGCTTGTGCAACCAGGCTGCAAATGGACACACAGCAACATGCACTGTGCTCAAAGCTTTCAAATAAGACAAGACATTTTCATGAGGCTGTACCTCAGGAAAGGGCTTTACACCACATACATTAGCAACGATCAGAAGAGGATTGATATTTGCTCAGCAATCCTGTGACAAGCAACAGCCCATAGTGTCAGAGACTGGTTCGCCATCTGTCTAGATATGGTTAAAGTTTAGGGGTGGCACAGATGTCCTGGATGTTTGCAAGTCTGTTAGTACTCTGCTGTCTCCACCACCTGTTAATATGGGAAGTGTTCCTGAATTAGCTGCAAGGTTTGAAGAGAGAGTTGCATGCCCTGTGGATGGTATTAACAGGATATGTATAACACTCCTATCCCTGCTGTTTCAAGTAGGGCAGTAAGGTGAATCACCTCCTGCAGATCTCCCTGCTGCATTTCACCATATCATGAGGTTGCTGGAGAGAAACAATAAAAAGTGGCTTAAAACAATTATTCCAGCTCCCTCCGGTACTCTCAGCATATTCTCAGATCAACAGAAGTGACATGCTAGAGAGACATTTTAGATCCCCAGTTCTCGATAGCTAACTCCACTCATGGACACACCAACTTTAAATTCTATTTAGAGAACTTCTGCTTCTGGCAGTCACAGAAGCTGATTTCATGCTACCTTCTGCTGAATCTTATTTTCTCGATGGGCATCTGACCTTGCTTATATAGGGCAGTTTCTTCCATGTGAGCAGATGCAACTACAGATGACTGCTAGCAATACTCTTTATTCATAATTAAACAACTTTATAAACAAAAAGCTAGAAGTTCACATAGATTTAGAAACTACAAGTTCACCAAAAGCCTGGACATTCTCACATTTCAGTTCTCCTGTAAAAAAATGCAGGCTCAGGAAAAGAAAACAGACAGAAGCAGTGAGACAGGTACCGTGCCCAGTGCTCAGGGGCTCAGGAACATACCCCAGCCAGCCTGCTGCAGGCAGATCCACCACTGCAGCCGCCTCCTCTACCACTGGAGTGCCTCCAAACTGGTGGCTGATGAAGAGAAGTTGCAAAGATGTAGTATGTTCTGAACTACCATTGTAGTAATGGTACCTAGCTGTAAACGCAGTATCTGCATTCAGATCTTTGGCAGGTGCAAGACAGCTCTTTATACCATGTTAATGGTATAGAAATCATACCATGATGTTAAAAAATCCCAAGTTATTACACACTTAATGAATGTGTAAAAACCATTCTTTCCCATTTATAAGTCAACAGAATATTCCATATACTTAAGTGTAAATGCAGTCTTTTAACTGTGAATCAATCACTTTCATCTTTTGTTGCAAGTGTAACAGCAGTGGAGTATGCAAAAGCTACTTTCATCATGGAAGTATAATATGAAATCCAGTACAAGACACCTTACTGGCAATTACATATTAATATAATAACATTTAAAAGCTTCAGTATGCATTACAACAAAGAAAGAAATAGAAAATATTTCACGCTATCCAAGAAATTGTTTCAGTAATTGTTTATATACCAGCAAGGACTAATTGTATTGCATAGTACATTATGACAATAAAAGCTGTTTCTTATTCATATTTCTACAGAACCCCAAAACTTGAACCAGAAAATAATCATCTATGTTCATTTACATTTATTATGTCTAATAAAATGACTCATTGAAAAAAAGTTGATTAGACTGCAGACACACCCAAAGAAAAGTTACATGTGCAACATCAGGTGACTCATTCTGCATATGCATTAGGCTATAAGTCTCTAATTACATTATTGGATTACTGTTTTCTCCATAACACTCCATTTAGTATTTGAGCATTCAGCATTTATTTTTATCCTCTACAGTTAAGTATGTAGCTGATGCCTCTGTCACTCGCTCCATGTAAACTACTGAATCCAAGTTACATAGGAAAAGTTAATTCTGGTATTTCCTAAACATGATTCACTCCACCTTTAACATACATTCTTTTAACATAATTTATTCAGATGTTATTTCCTAACTCTTTACAAAAACAACATTCTAAATTTCATTATATGGAGCTAATATAAGCCATATTCAGAGAAACAACTTCCCTAAAATTTACAGACATAAGTTTTCACCCTCAGGCACAGATCAAACATAGAAAATGCCAAATTTAATATTTTGGACTGATAAAGTTATAAGCATCTGAAAAGTGATATTTTACAGAGAAGCACCAGACAACCTTAATTTCAAGCAATACAACCAGCTCTGTCTATTAACACTTAAGTATATACACTGCATATAGTACTCCTGTACTTTGCACACATTGAAGACTCGTACTGCAATTCTCATGCTTCATGACCAGAAAGCACAATCAAAAGCACAAAAGCCAAAATCAAAGCACATGACATAATGAAAACTAGTTAACATATGCCTGTATCATATTTGTTGTTAGGTTTTTAGGCACCTAAAAAATTCTTGAGAGCTAAACTGTTTACTTGTTCTTGATCAGAAAGGTACGTATGCTTGACTTTACTTTCAGAAAATAACGCATTTTTTATGTTATTTAAGATAGTTTATTGTTAAGAAATCATGTCCTGTGATAATCACTATCAGTTTCAAGAAGTGTATCTGCAAACAGAAAATTGTGCCTAGTCCACATTTCACAAAAGGTCATCTGCCCGTGGCCATTTTTCATAAGTAGCTTTTTGTCACATATTTTATTCTTATAATTATGACATTATGGCAATGTCTAGCATATAGTTTAAGGCAAACACAAATCCTCCTTGGGCCAATGGGGACAGAGGAGAAATCACTCTCAATCTTCCAAACACACTGAGGTTAAAATGTTTTAATTAACACTTTATTAAGAGTCAACTTAATCTTAAGAAACCTTCCAAAATATGGGTAGTTTTTACTAAGCTAAACTCTCCTGTTTCATTTCTACTTCATCCTACTACATTCAAGCTGCATAGGAAGCTTTAGAAAGTCTTACTTACATTGCATCACTTTTCTGCTTGCAAATCTGTCCTTTGCAGAGCCATTCTGATGCAAGGACAAAGCTACCACTGAGGCAGCTAGCAGTAACATGCTAGAAGGGAAAGAATAAAATACCCTGAGGGTCTGTAAAAGCAGCCCAAGAATTTCTATTCATACAATAAATTGAACCATTGGCAAAATACTGGCCATCTGAAATGTTAATTTGCATAAACAGTAAGACAACTTAGACATGGATTTACAGTCCAAGTAATTGATAGGATGAACACAGAAAGAGAGAGACTAGGAACCTGTGCTTGCACGGTGTACCATGCCCAAAGAACATTTCTTTCACAGAACAGCATCCGCCAGGCCTAGGAAGCTGATTCATCATGATATACGTGAGTCAGGTGCTTGTTACAAAGGCATCATGAATCATTCCTAGACTCTGGATCATATTCAAAATGCACACACAGCACAGGAAAAGCATTCTTATGCCATGAGTAAAGTAAGCACTTTCAGCATGCAGTCACTATTACATTTTTATTTAAACAAAAAAAAGCCAAAAATAAAAAAAGAGAACCAAGGGAAAATTTCAAACAAGCTCAGCAATTCTGACTCCTCCACATCAAAATAGTGCTAATAATGTGACATTTGTCATTGAGAACAAAAACAGTTTCTCTGCAAGCTGGCTGGCTCACCAATAAACCTACCTGTGCTGGCCAAGTGACCCCAGCCTTTGCTCAAATGAGACCATAGTCCCAGCCAAGCAATGCTAGGGACACTTTTCATTAGTCTCCAGAAGGCCTACTAGAACATTTTCTGTTTCTACAGGATTAATTCAAATATGACAGCACCACTTCCTGGCTACATGAAGGTAAAAGAAATAGGTATTAATATCCTATGAATATACCACACCATTAAAGAGCAAAACTCAAAGTCTTCTATCAAGTGCTCTCAAATTTTATAATGCTCACATCCATAGAAGGGACGTTTTCACATATTATATCCTACCTGAAGGTCCATACTGTCATATAGTTGTATCTGATAAAATATTAAGATATTTTGGCTATGCTAACCAGCAAGGAAGAGAGGTTCTGAAGGAACTACTGCCAATTCTCCAGGTTCAGATGACACAAATGCAACAAACAAAACAGTATTATCTTTAGTAAAAAAACAAGCTCATTTAATTCCAGGGCACACTCAAGCTATCCTAAATTTCTACCACATTCAGCCAGCATTGCAGCTTCTTATCTCCCACTGCTCTCCCAGCCTGCGTGCCTAACTATGGGATGAGATGGAATCCTGACACAGAGACCAAAGCCAAAGCGCAGAGGCTGTGCTTGCAGACTTCCTGAACATGCCACAGCTAGAAACATAAAGGAAAAGCACAACTCTTACTCACAGTGTTGCAGAGCAGCAACCCAGGCCAACAAAGGACCTTCCAACCCCCCTAGACTATTTTCCCCTCTAAAACAAGGAAGTCAGCATCAGGTGCGTATCCCAAACAGTCTCCTCAGTAACTACCCCAAGGTGATCCAGGACTTGGAAGTGTTACCACAGCAGGTAGGAATCAGCTGTGTTCAGGCAGGTGTGACAGCTGGCTATTGCGTCACAGGCTTGTAGCTGCAGCTGGACTCCATGCTACGCAATGTAGGGCAACAAGAGTTCATGCAGAAGAGAGGAACTGGTGGGTACAGTTGTACTGCTATTCCCAGACTAGGAAGGTGGTTACTTAAAAAGAGAAAGAAGAAGTCTGACTCAGAAAGTAAATAAAACCACAGAGAAGTTTGATTGTGGCTGAAGTGTAAATCATAAGAAAATACAGTTTAAGAAAAGGATTCCTTAAACTAACTTTGCTGCTTAAAAGCTAAGTTTGGCAGAAATGCTGTAACAACTATTTTGTGATAGCATTGCTCTCCTCCCTGTAGAATTATTTTTAAAGCTACATACTAATGCCAGATGATGTTATGCCAAGGGCTTCAGATTTCCTTACAGTGTGCGTGCTTCTCCTTCAAGCCATCTCCACTTGGCCTTACCATGCCAGGAGATAGCAGCAGTTGTCTCTCTCCTCTGTAGAGCTGGCCAAAAGACTTTCTCCTGCCCAGAGGGAAAGGGGCAACTGCCAGTTGCTAAGAGCCTCTCAGACCAATTAAGGATGGGCTTCCTTCATTTAAGTTGTTAACGTGCAAGGTACAGCTTATAGCAAGTCAAGTGTTCTGTATCCCAGCCCGCACAAAGTGGGCACCAGCCCCCAGATGCTGCAGGGCTGAGGCAGATTACGGGGAGTAACAAGTTGCTCAGCAAGTAACCCGCTGCTTTCTTCAAACAAATGGCATAATCGAGGGAGGCAAACTGTTCTGCTTCATGGGAAACAGCCTCCAGAAGGCAAATGTTCACAGGACTTCACTTCCAGTTTTTCTTTTGGTAAGACTGCAAAAGCATATTTCATTCAATGCAGACAGGCTTGTGTCATTTATGAACAATGGGAAAACACTGAAGCAATTTTTAAGACTTTTCCCTGTAAACTTCCCAATAACTACTTCCACTCCTTCAGAATCCTGTCCTTCCCTTCTGAACCAAAATACAGGGCAATGAGACAACCTGTGCTATAAGACTTTCTCTTGCAATATGACCACCACTTCCTTCCCTGGACCACAAAAGAAGTCTAAGTGCAAATTTTACTTAACCTCAAATAATTTTTTTTTTTAATTTCTTATTTAATATGAGTGTTCTTTTGGAACTGTTACTAGGAGTCACAGTATCAAAGCTAAGTCAGGCATTCAATTTTTTCAGGAGTAAAAGCAGATGTCTCTGTATCAAAACATTTTTGTAAATATAGTCCAAAATATGTGCAAACATCTCTGTTTTCCTAAGAGTGGATACCTGAAAGACTATTCTGTTTCCTTGAGTTTATTGATGAAGGGGCTGTAATGGCTAGGATGCAGGCAGTGTGGGTCCTTTAGGATTCTTCACCCTCATGGGTCAAACTATGATTGTCCCAACCATCTACAACTGTGAAAGAGATAGTAACAGCTGGCATTCTTATGGATGAGAAAATACAAGGCATCACTAACATAGGATATATCCTACAAAGAGGATGCGGTGTTATACCTAATAATGCTCATGCTCACCAATAAATAGGTGCTTTACAACTACCTTGTGTCAGCTGTCCCTTGACCCTACATCTCTTGCATACAGAGGACTTTCTGGAGTGATGTGAAATTGTTGGTATGCTCCAACAATTACTTATCATCACTACGTTGCGCATAGAAAGCTAATTTTTTGATGGCGTACAGAGCTGAGGGCTGTCCTTCCTCAGTCCCTGACATCACCTCCTGTAGTATCAGAAGTAAAATTTGCCTCTCTTCTTCCAAAGATGACCAAGGGACATGATGGCAGTCTGTATAAGAGAAGCTGTTCAGGAAATTACTATTTGGTCTCTCATAAATGGTTTCACTCAGTACTACTAATTCCCATCAGGTGGCAGAATTTAAACAAAAAGTCTTTTTTCATGTAAAAAGTATTTTTAAGCTTCCATGGTATTCTGTCTCAACAGTATAAATGCTTTCAAAAAGTGATTAGACACATTCTCAGAGGGTGAGTCAATCAGTGGCTAATAAAACTCAGCAGTTTATGTGCAACATCTCACCCTCGGATCTCTTCTTTCAGCTGCTCATTGCTTCAGACCGGAGAACACAGAAAGGGCAATCTGTAGTTCCCTTTGTTTCTACATGCCTCCCCCAGTCTGCTGTTGACAATTGCTGGAGAAAGCATCCATGTAAGCCTTTCCATCCCATGACCATTCTTATATTCGTGTTTCGCCTTCCTTTCAGCACATTTACTTTTCAGCGTCCATAGAAACTTACAGCTGTTCACGCCTCTATTTCTAGAGGCTACTTAAAGGTTTTCTAAATCTCATTATCCTGTATCCACACAGCGTATTTGAGAAGCAATTTGAGAGCAATTTTTAAAGACTTCAGTGCCTGTAGCATGAAGAAAACAGACATTAAATTGTTGACTAAGCCAGTATTTCCTTACTAATAGCTGTACCAGGCAAAATGGCCATATTCATTGCTTGCATTTCATTTGCATTTGGCACTTCTGCAATGACTCCTCCATCCAGGTAATAAAACAAGGCATGGCATCCCCTGGCCGCCTTCTCCATCAATAGCTAAGCACAGCACCTGCACTCTTCAACCACAAAACACTTAATCAGAAATTGCA
Organism: Phaethon lepturus; assembly: GCF_000687285.1. Classification (NCBI taxonomy): domain Eukaryota; kingdom Metazoa; phylum Chordata; class Aves; order Phaethontiformes; family Phaethontidae; genus Phaethon; species Phaethon lepturus. Next base: position 20,228 of record NW_010564353.1, on the reverse strand, counting down.
TTGACTGCTTGGGATATGGGTCACTTGGGAACGACGAACCCAGGCTCTAACCCAGGCGGTGAGATGAAGCTGGCTGCTGGTGGCCTGTGCACACTGCATCAGCTGGGGCCTCTAGACAAGGCACCATATGCAGCAAGTTCACAAGTAGCACCAGGCCACACATGATAAACACGCAACACAAAATGAACCAGGGGAAATGCATCCAAAGATGGCATGTGCAGGAAGAGGTACTTCTAACCTCTGTAAAGCAGGGTCACACATAGGGATAGCAGACACAAGTGAAAGGACATAGAAGACAGGGCTGCCTATAGACATCAGTCTGGCACTTTTCTCAATGCTGAGCTTGCTGAATCATGGAAACTGCATTAGATATAGAAGGTGAGGAACAAAAGCTGAGCTACCCAGGAAAAGAGAATGTTTGATAGTTCCCCCTAGGTTTTTCCCCAACACTTTCCTCTCATCACCGTCCCCAATTAATCTTTTAGATTAAATCAGATTAAGTGGCTGCAAAAATCCATCTGTCACATTGCGTAGGCTGCTTCTGAATTGCCTTAGTGTCCATACCAAAATGGTTTCTGATTCTCCCCATTAAGCTAAACACTCTCAATTGTACTGGAGAACATGACGATACCCCAACCTGAACAGACAAATGGCCAAGCATAAGAAAAAGGAAGCATCCCCCACATTTAGCTTTTGGAGACTTGAGGCAAAGAAAAAGGAAGTGGCTTTTTTCAGACCATACTAAATACTTGGCCTAACTCAGCTGCAAAATGAACAATCACAGTTCATCTAACCCAGATCCCACTATGGCCTTAGCCACAAAATCATACTTCTTTTACAATGGAGGTTTCTTCCAGTATTCACTGCTGTTCGGTAGGATTAATCCCATGCCATCACTACTAAATGTAGCTATGTTAAATATTATGAACTTTTTAGTTATTAAAAGGGGAAAAAAAACACCATCAGAAAACCAAAAGAGATGCTTAACATCATTGTAAATCAAAGGTCTTTCAGTTGCAATTCAGAGTGGGGATACTGGGAAATAAAATCGATGTTAACATTGAAGGTCAGAACAATGTGCTTGTGTTAGAAACACTTTCATTTTTAAGCAAGTGCAGATAAATAAGAATGCATTACATTAAATGGATTGTTAGATAGCATAGTAAATAGGTTGGACTGAGTTCATATTATGTAGAGATTTAGGAAGTACTTTTCTTCCTCTTTCTAAACTACTCTCTCCCTCTATATCCAAAAGTAAACAGATGTGAAACCCAACTTTTACCCAGATGGTGGTCTATTGCTATTATTCCTACATTAGTTTCCACCTTAAGCCTGTGCAGCAGGTTTCTTTCAGTCTCAAACTCTGCTTTATCACTGGTCAGCAATACTGTTCTTTTAATGATTAACTGACTAAATTAGCACCAGAGTCACAGCTGAACATTGTGGAACAAGTCACTATCACAAAGGCTTTATTTTAAACTATGAGAGCAAACAATTACTCACAGCTTAGGTGAACACTGTTTTAGAGATAAAAGTGCATGCAGTCCTTTTCTTAAAAAAAAAAAAAAAAGAACAAAAAACAAACCTTAAAAGCTTTAATCAGCTTTGCTATTTAAAAATCAATCTTCCAGAGAAGAGGCAGCAAGAGATTAAAGCATACCTAAAAATCCACATAACAACTCTAAGGATAATAATCTGCTAATATACACTTCAGCATCTTAAGGACAGCTTATTGCTACACACATCCATTGACACAGATTCTAAATGAGACCAGCCTGCACCAAAACAAGACCCACCAAGCAGCTTTTGAAAACAGAATAAATATAGCTGGCTATTTAATATGAAACCTCTGATAAAATATTGCAAAAGAAAAAAAAAATCTGTTAAAGTAACTGTATTCATCAATAGCTATCTACTGGTGGCCTATACCTCCTTGCATCTGTCCAGCACAATGCGATCACAGTCCCTAACTGATTCCTAGGGGTCAGGATAATGCAATTTTTAAGAGTTAAATTATTACAAAGGGAAGAGATTTTATATTTCTGTCTTCAAAACATACAAAATAAAGTCTTCCTGGGAATACCTGAATTTCATCTGCCAGTCGCTCATGGACAACACAGTAGTTATCTGAGCCTTGTTTTAGCTGCAGCTTCCATACTGCTGTTTCACACCATTCTGCTGCTTCTGTTTCTTATTTTCTAATCCATTACAACGTCAGAGTGTGGATAAAAACTCTTAAACTCTAGAGAAGTCAATCTAGCTTTGTTCAACCATCTGCTGGTCTTATATGTCTGGAGATGGTACATTTCTGTGCCAATAGCTTGCAGGTTGTTCTGTCTGGGATAAGGCAAAGACATAGCTCAGCTGAAGAGCAATTTTCCTTCCTACATTTAAGCATGCCCAACCCGCACACCTTGTCTTTCCTTTAATCTTGGTACAGAGCTGGAAGCCAAAGTTCAAACCAGAACTCTCACTCATTTTAGCTCCATACACACCCCAGGCAGCTTTCCACAGATGGGTCGGTTGCTTCAACCATCCAGCAGAAGCTACCACTTGGCAGCCACCTCCTGCTTTCACACGCTGCCACAGTCTGGGAGTGCATCACGGTGGGTGCTTCCCAGCTCCTCCCCAGCCTCCTTGGGCTCCAGAAACATGCTGCTGGGAGTACACAGCCCTGCAGTCACATGCAGCCCAACTGAGACATTTTGGCAGCCAGAGACACTAAATGCTAATTTAACGCCCTTTTCTCACCTCTTCATAAATAGCTTCGAGATGGGGCACTTTCTCTCCTTGCCAATTCTTACTGCTGGAGCAAAAAGGTGGCAGCGTCTCTCTGGACTGATTATCATTGCCACATACCCAGCTCTATCATTTGGTATGCTTCACACATTGTCCTCTGATATGGCAACAGTCCTAAGTACAAGCTAATTTACACCTTCAGTATAATGGCTTTTGTGTCTTCTGCTACTTTGGAATATATTACATGCAGCTGAAACAGAAGTCCAGCAAGCCACTGTCTGCCATCATCTTGTAAAAAGAACAAAAAACAGGGAAGAGAAAGAGATCATTTGAAATTTTACATAGCTGGTTTTGTTCCCAGACCTTCCTGAGTCCATGACAGTCTCCTTGCTGTTAAATACTTCTTTCCTGCATGCCCCTGGAAGCAACCCAGGGAAGGGTACAAATACCAGAGATGCAAGAGATGCAGCATTTCAGTTACAGAAAAATCCTTCTGAGTATTAAAACATCTTCTTTTTCCCTGCCTCTCCCTCAAAAATTTTGCAACACATTTCTCAAACCTAAGTCCTACACCTCAGGCCATGCAATTGCCTCACTCTGCTTCTTGGACACACCTTAAGGTTTACATAATGCCATGTGTGCCAACCACACATGAAAATGTACTACTTAAGGGCACCAAACCTGTCATTTCACTAGTAAACCACACTGCTGTATGCACAGTTTACCACAAGGACACTTATGCCAGCACATGAAAGGGGCAGTACAGCAGAGCAAGCAGGGGCAGCACGACATCTCTCAGCCACAGTGCCAGCCTCTGCCAGGCTAATGTGACCACAAACCTGAGGTGTTAGTGTCCAAGGACAATCTTGACCAGGACAGAAATAGAAAATAGCTGTATTATCTAACATCTTCACATAATTTGACTTCCTTAAGGGATTTATGAAAGCTTTCTCAATATGCCCTGGAGCCAGAAGCACAGCCTCAGGCATTGACAGAGACCCAACCATGGCTCCTGGGGTGAGTTCAGGGGTGAAAATGAGTCTGCAGCCAACCTGTGAGAGACCTCACGTGTCCCTGGGTCTCACGCTCAGGTATACAGTAAGAGCAACAGGAGGTGGAAAGGAGCCGTACAAAGCCAGAGGAGCAGATGGGCCAATTGAGGCTGCCTGTCCCCTGTGTGAGGGTGAGCAGCAATGATGCTGGGAGAGTTATCGATCACTACACACAGCCCGGGCTGAGCACCTGGGCCATGTCCCAGGTCCACCTGCCTTTCCGCCTGCCTTTCCCTGCCTCTCTCCCCCCTGTGCAGAAATGCCTCAGCACTGGTTCATTACTGATTCAAACAATCAGCATGGCTTTACGGTTGCTTGGGCAGGTTTGCCCTTTGTAGCACAAACACAGCGCTGCGACGTCTGCAGGATCCTGGCCAGCTTCGGGATATGGGGAAGTGCCTTTGTACTGCTAAGCAGTGGAAAATTAAAAAGGAAGAGAAACACCACCTCCAGTGTCTCCATCACTCCAACTCCCCACCCACACAGCTGACTAGCTGGGCTCAGTCACGCAAGTTACTGGGTTTTAAAAGCAATGGGCATGCTTCTTCCTGCAGGGGGAACATTCTGTCTGCTCTTGGTTTCCAGTGTCCCACCTTGCTTTACCTGTTCTGAATGACACAGGCAAGGCATGCTTACTGCAGTTTTTGTATAGTGAGCTCTAATGAGGACTCTGTACGCCACCAACTTTTAACAACGTGCACGTGCAAAACCATCCCCAACCAACAAACAGACCAGATCTCTACCATACTCAGCTCCATGGACCTCCTCTATTCCTGAACAAAACTGTCAGTCACAGCAACAGAGCAGCCAATTTCCACAAGTTTGATGCCCCTGCGCTGGCTATTCGTTTCTGCAAACCCACACAGACCAAACCTAGTGTAGCCAAGGATAAGCATGCATAGCTGCACAGCCACGCTGCAGCAAGACAAGCCAAATTCACAGGCCTGCAGGTTCCTTGCCTTATTAAAGGACCTTATCTTTTTAATGCCATGTTGTCAGGCACTGTGGTGTCCTGCCTAAGTGATAGCACTTAAATAACAAAAACAACATGAAACAGTTTCACTCTTCAGCCTGAACAGAGCAAGATATAGGATGTAAAATTAAGTGCTCTGACAGCAATAAGAGCTGATCCAGCTCTTTGAACACAGAAGGAGGGCCACCACTAATTGAAAAAAATCCCCAATTATTTCCAATCCAGATTATATTTGGACTCTATTAGAGGTCTACCACTACCAGGACCGGCAGAGGCAGCTGGCTCTGGACAGGGTATCTGCAATATTCCAGAAAGATGTTCACTCATTTCCTGGTAAATACTCTCTGCCTGCTGACCATGTAGGAAGATACCAAATCTTAACAGGAAGCCTAGCTGTGCTGTTATGCTCCTTTTTTAATAATGGAAAAGCACATCATTTCCAAATAGATAAATATTTGGCAGTGATCTCAAAGAAAACAAGAAAATTTTTCTTGTTTTCTGTTATCTCTTTTAAATGTTGACATTTTAGACACCACCCCCTGATTACAATATGACTCCTTAACTTTCCTATTGTTACTAATGCCTACACTAGTCCTAGGATTCCTTCTAACTATAGTTTATTACACATTTTTTCAGTTTTGTTTTCTCAGTTGGTAGCTACGCTAAGTGTCAGCTAGTGACCAAGACACATGGTCTAATGATTCCCTTTGGTTTTTATCCTTAAAAAATGGAGGGGAAAAAAAAGAAAAAAAAAAAAGAGATGTAAGGTCACTGAACTGGCTGAAATGGATTTCATGACACAGCCCTTCCAGCCACTGAGACCCTCAAAAGATTTCAATATTTGGCTCCCCAGTTACATCTTTGTTTACAGCACAGACATCCTAGGACTCTCCTCTGTAACCCCATGCAAGTCCTGGAGCTGGTATGTGGGGCAAGACAGAGCCTGCCTGTGATGAAGCCTAAGAGGCAAGAGTGAGCTTGAATGAGTCTATCCTGGAGTCAGCTCCAACGTGCTCTAAGACCCTGCCAGTGCAGCACACGCAGCTCCTGTTTCCATGACTCGGTGCTTCACCCAGTACTCCTGGGCAGGCCCTCTGAGCAACTGGGGGGTGGGCATCTAAACTAGATACAGATGAGGAGGAAGACAAAGAGGTGCTGCAACACCAACAAGATGTCTGTGCTTCAGTCAGAGTTGGTAAGGACTAGCACACCTAACTGGTAACCAAAAGCAAGTAACTGCTGCTGTAACAAACAGGAAAGAAACTGCTGTAAGCAGTTTGAAAGCTGTGCTCCTGGGAACCATTAGCTTACTACACCCATAGTCCAGATCATCAGTGGTGTGGAGTACAACAAAAGCAAAGCTAAGAAAAATCAGACATTTCCTTAGCAGTAGGAAGGGGGCAACATGTTAGCAAGTACGGAAAAAAGCAACCTTGGGTAATCAGGTGATACTGGCACTTCCAAGTCCTTTTGGTTCACAGCCTAGGGGAAGAGGTTAGAGGTCCCAAGCTGGCCCCATTCCACCAACCAGAACAACCCCAAAGATGCTGGGGAAGCCACAGTGTTTCCAATCTGTATGTTGTACTCCCAAATCTATAGTGATGCTCCTGAATGGTCAGTGATACTCCCAATAGCTAAGAATCTGGCCCATAAAAATCAACTGGGAAGGTAATCACACATGGCAATCACAAGAACCCACTGAAGACATTACTACCAACTCACTCAAACACCAAAAGAAAAAGAAAATGTTTCCTAAAAATTAAACAGGGAAACCCTTCTGAAGGAATATATACATCCAGCATCTCCCGTCCTGACCCAGAGGACACAATTCGCCCCGAGATACAAATAATTTCAAGTTAGACAAGTCTCTAATTAATCCATTGTGCAGAACGTGTCAACTCTGGTAATTTTCCAGGCATAACATTATTTGGAGTTACAGCAAAGGTGTCTAAGTTTCATTACACTTATAATACAGTTCAGTGTTGCTGGTCCCAAGCTTTTGTAGTTTCATGTTGCTGGTCCTCATTCTCTCCAAAGAGCTTTGCTCTCCAACAGTTCTGACTTGACCAACAGCCCCTTCCTCTCTGCCTAATATGTCACAGGGGAGCTTAGATTATCCATCCCTTATCTTGTCTTGAGGTGCATCTTCCCTCCTGCAAAAAAGCTCTTTTTAAACAAAAACAATCAGTCCTTATTCACTTAATAAAGACTGTTTTGAGATGAATACACACTGTACAATGTGGACTGTTGCATTCTTGCAACATAAGCCGCTTCTCTTAGTCTTCTTGCTGAATGCCTATGTGGGATGTTTAGTACAATGGCTTTATTGTAATCACACAACTTTGGCCTTGTGTTGGAAAAAACTGAAGAAAGCTTCCAGAATTGCAGAAAGATCAAAGGTTGAAGCCAGGCACTAATGACCTAACAGGCAGAGGTCTAAAAGTCAGCAAACCCCCTAACCCTGGAAGATAGCCCTTAGTACACTTGCTGCTGTTTTCGGATTACTGATGCATCTTTGTTTCTTCTCAGCTCTCATTCCACATTTTTGTAGCAGATCTACAGATTCCCTTATTTCCTTAAAGTGTAAAAATTAGGATCCTAGAATAGAACTTCATTGCTTCTCATTCATTGTTCTCTTGCAGTCATGCAGTGACCTCATCTGAGGCTTGCAGGAGCCTTCCCAAAAAGCAATGTGGAACTGTGGTGTTTCAGCCAACAGCAGCTGTGGTTGCCTGACACGACCACCAGCACCTCAGTCAACTTTGGAAGCAAGCTTATTGACAGGCCCTGCATACTGCTTGTCAGTCTGAACACCAACCATCAACAACAAAAAAAATCCCAATAAAGTCTTAGCAGCTAAAAAAAGAAACAAATGCCCAAAAAAGTCTCTTGTACAATTAAAGTGAAGTGCTCATACAGCACATAACTAAATATACATGCTACCACTATCTATTTTTAAGCGGTACAGGAAAAAGCTATTATTTTCTGCTGCATAGTTTTCTCTGGAATATTAAGATGTTAATGCTCCCTGTCTAATATAAAAGGTCTTAATGCTTACTGATAATAAGAACTGGGGGGTGGAAGATAAAGTTGTCATAGACTGTGGTTGTTTTCAGGGTAGCACTAGAGTGTTGGAATGACCTCACCTGTAAGTTTCCTGAATGCTCCAGACTATTTTGTAGAACAGACTCCTGATTTTCCAGACAGAAGAAGGAGTTTGAGAAATTACTGCTCTAAGTTTTATAGCTGAAGTAATTAATTATTTTATTATTGGCTTTAAGTCAAGCCACTGTTTTGCCTAGATATACAGACACACGCTGTAACGTCTTTGATTCCATTGCAATAACTAAGATGCATTTGAAGTAAACACCATTGATACGC
>NW_010564353.1:9945-12052 GCF_000687285.1 Phaethon lepturus | reverse complement strand
AAGAGTGTTACACATCTATATAACAGAGAAGCAGCCATTTAATTTTATAAAATTAACTTTTCTGAATTAAAATACTTGTAAAAAATGTCACTCTCAAATCATGATCAAGCACATTTTGGAGGTATAAATCCAGGTAATCTATGTGTACTAGACAGCTGGAAGCATCAGGTAAGAAGGATAAAACTTTTAAGGAATTTGGCAGATGTATCTGTTAGCTAAGGAAGAACAAGTTTAGAAAGTTTCTGCTCCTTGTTGCGACTGGTGCTTAGTCAAAATTGGCAGTAGCTAAACACAGCAAGTATTAGTGAAAGTACTCAGGCTCAACAGCTAAGACAATATTACACCAAGGAACACAAGGAAGAAGTTAAACATGCAGCCATCCACTCACACACATCAATCTCAATCTCTTTGATGACTCAGACAGTACTTAGCACGCCATTTACGATAAGCAGCATATAATCTTGTTGCACAATGGTGGAGCCTGTTATTTCTATGAGTCTTCTCCTCTCAGAAGTTTTACACAAACATGAAGCAGCATTGTGGAAAGCATGCTGGCAGTAATACAAAGATCTCACTGATGTGAAGGCCAAAGCCTTTATTATAAGCTGGGTGGTCAGGCTGCCAAGTAATGCTGTTTGTTAATGCTATGCATTACTAAACACTGTTCCTCGACGCATGATCTTTAAAACTAATACTGTGTTTGATGGAGCAATATGTAATAATAATAGATAATATTTGAATGAAGTAATCCATAAATTGATAGCTATGCTCTGCTACCCTAAGAGGGGATTCTACTGAAGTGTAATTCCCAATTTACAACATTCAATGCTAAAGACACGAAACAAGTAGAACTGTTAGTACCTATCAAATCAAAACAATTTTCAAATCAGGTGGGGTCCACATCTTTGCCTGGGAACCCACTGGTAGAGATCATACTAGAGATCCGCGACAGTGCATTTCTCTTGCTTTTACATTCCTGTACTTCAAAAGAGGTCATAGCATTATGAGGCTACTGGAGATCAGCCAAATCTCACAGAACGCAATAGATTTTGCAGAAAACCACCATTTTGCAGAAAAGGGGGAGGAAAAGGACAGAGACTAGGGATAGCCCACATAAGTGTTGCAAAGCAAGTAGGTTTCTTCACCTCCTCTCACCCATCCTTAATGTCCCCATAGTGTACAAGTCCCACTAGCTTTGCCCCACTTGTCCCCATAGGCCCAGTGCCCTGCCAGGGTGGATACTGGAGCAGCCGGCCCCGCTGGGGAGCGGAGAGCGTGGCACAGAGCCCTCCTCCGCAGCTGTTTTGGCTGGGTGGGAGGCTCTCCCACGGCTCCTGCCCAGCCTATGCATGCACCCAGGGCCAGAGGCAGCACCTCAGGGAGGTGAGCCCTGGCAGGATGGGGTGCCAGTCCCTGTGGCTGCACCCAGCTCACATACCACCTTACCCAGCTCCAGAGCTAGTTTAGCACAAAAAAAACCCGCTTTTGCCCAGCAACTATGCTGAACATGACGCACAGACGGACTAAAAAAACCATTTAACTTCACAATTTCTGTATTTAACATGTTATATAAGACCAGGTACGAAAATCTAGCAGAGGATATAAGCTGTAGACTTTTACACTACGTTCAGGGGGATTTTCCAAAGTCTTGTTCTGACAGAAGACCTGATGCTGGAACTTTGGAAACATCCCCAAAAATTAAAAGTTTTTCAAGCTCAGGTGAAGTAGTAATTTAGGAAGCAAGCCAGGAGAGGAATATATTTCAGGTAACATTTATAAAACTACAGTGCAGCCAAGTGGACACATTTAGAAAGCACTTAATTACTAAGCTTGTCACAATAGTGACATTTGTGCAAGAGATGCTGCCATGCTCCAGTGACAGACAGAAAATGCAAACACACCAGACACATCTGGTAACAACGTGGTTTTGAAGATTCAGTTTCATGCAGAAGAAAGCTCAGGCATCACTCTTCTCCTTGTAAAAAAAGTGCAAATACCTGATGCAAATAAGGAATTAGCCAGGAATGTTTCTCTTCATGAAGGCTGTGTGCAGATTAGGGCAAACACTACCTTCAGGCAACCTCCTGAAGGAACTGCATTAAGTCTG
>NW_010564353.1:0-9914 GCF_000687285.1 Phaethon lepturus | reverse complement strand
TCAGCAGAGGATCACCTGAGATTTCCTGATAGTACTACCCTTAAGCACAGTTTAAAGCTGCTTGGCAAAACTGTTGAAATTACTTCTCACATTTTTCATGAAGACTGTTGTGATTTACACCGATTCCAATTTCAATCACTCATTTTTAATAGTGCATAATGGGAGGGAGTAAGGATGCAAGAGTATAAGCACTGTTACTGCAAAAGAGATTTTTCTGCCACCTTGCATAAGTATCCAGTTGTACTTTTCCCCTTCAAATACCATCACCAGAGAAAATGCCCAAGTATCCAGAATCTCCTATTAAAACCACCAATGCAAACCCCACATTTGTGTATGTTGATGAACTGAATATTGCTATATATTGTTGTGCAATTAAGCAACAGATATGATATACATTTGTTTTTGAAATGTCATGTTATATTTAACTGCTTCCTTAACAACTCCCATGAGAATGTGGCCCATCTTGACAGTAAAAAAAATAACAGTATAAGAAAGAATGGATACAGCAATGAGAATTTAAGATTAACAGAATTTCAAGAGATGACGCATCACTGACTGCCTGGCTTAACAACAGACAGTAGACTTGTGTTAAAGACAGCACATCAACTCCGTCAGTGAGCTGCTGTCAAAATAGAAAATGCATGAGAGGCAACAAGAAAACAGCTAGTTGTCAAACATGTCACCTGAAAAAAAGGAAGGTCCAATGTATTTACCTCTCTTAAGTAACTGCTGGGCAGCACATCTGGCAAACGGGACAGAAGCTGGCACAGCAGCTTATTTACTTACCTTTGCTATCAGTTCACTGAGCAAATCATCAACGGTAATACATTTGTTGAAGCTTGGTATTTCTTTGAAGAACTGCTAATTACAATGCAGGATTAGTATTAAGTCTCTGCAGAGCTCTAAGAAACTTACCTAGTTAACTAGGTCATGCTAACCAGGGATCAACAAAAACATAGTTTCATCTTAAAGACAGATACTCTTACAAACCGCTAAGTCACCTGTATCAAATCCTCCACAGAACAGTGAGGACACTTTTAGAATTCAAAAATATTTAGTGTCTTCCTCCTACATAACAAAAATGAAGCTCAGTAACAGTAAAGCAAGCTCTGGTTCAACTTAACAATGTTTATGCTTTATGTTTTATGTAATTAAAAGCAAATCTCTAGACTGCAAAACATATTCTTCCCCCACCCTGCCTGAGTGATGACAGTGCGCTCTCCTTCCCGTTCCCTCTCCAGAGCCAGGTAAGCGTCACACTCAACAGTACTCTCTTCTCCCCTCCCTAGCTCCCCAACCATTGATTTAACAACAGAATTTAACATTTACAGGTATGCTAGGTGAGTACCAACTGTCTGCCACAGCTAGTTACCAGTTAGAGGAATGCTTCCTGTCATACCTATTCTACCTTTCCAGAGTTTGCTAGGAAAGGTCTGGCTTCATCACTGGATGAATGAAAGGTGAAACACAAAATTTCCTTCTTGGCCAGGAGGCTGGAGCCTCCCTGCCAATTCCTGCCGGGTTTGTGCTGGCACAAACCCAGTGGAAATGTGCCATCTCCTGGAAGAAAGCTTTTTTCCTCACAATATGGCTACAAAGACACCTTCTTATCTGTATCTGCTCCTGGGTTTTGTCAAAACTGGACCAGCCAACAGAGGCCAATAACCTGGACAGGCATTGTTCCCCATCCTGTTTTTCTTTCCCCAAGTCAAGCTGCCTGATGACATTGCACACATCTCTTCTGGTCGGACACAGCAACATCGAAATCCCCATCTCAACAGCAAGCTTGGAGCTGCTATACTCCAAGCACAGTGCCACTGCATTCCTGTGCCACACAGACACAGACACACAGAGCCAAAAGAGCTGTGCCAGCAATGCCATACCGTAGGTAGAGGGCCTGGGATCACATTTCTTATTGTTGCCTTCTCCTAACCATTTACAGGGCCAGATATACAGAATGAGATGTAGTAAATGGCCTGGACCCATGCAGGCAGGAACGCTACCTCCTCCCTCACTCCCGCTAGGGAATGAGGAAAGGAGCAAATTCATAACCTCTGGGCAGCTGGCTCTCTCACTGAAAAATTGCACTAATTGTTCCCCATTCCAGAAGGGTAGGCATGTGCAGGAAGTAAAAAGGAAAGCAGAAGCCAAGGGGACATAAAAAGTATTATGAAGCAAGCATGCAACCCATACAGTTCATGTCTGAAGGGGCAATTATTCCTCCAATATGTGCTGCCTCACATTATTCAAGAGCAACTGTTCACAGTTCTTCAGTTAGAGCACAAAAATCCCCTGCTTGTAAAGTAGCTTTTTCCTTTGCTGCAGTGCACTTAGTAATGCAGTTACCCTTCCAGCACTAAGATCTACACAACAGGATTCTCGATTAGCAGCACTGCAGGCTCCTTACAAAACCTGACCACTCCAAATTTAACAGTCCAGTTGTCCACGCATCACCTTGCCAGCTCACAGGTAGCTTGCACACACTGCACTGAAATTCCAGCCTTTCAGTTCCAGAAACACTACAAAAGTTTTATCTGCTTGGTTATCAGCTTTCATCATTGGATCACTTCACATCAGTCAATGTAAGAGTTGAAAGACTAGGTCCGAGTCAAGATTTGCAGTCTCTGGATACATAAGAGTCCCATTGTTTTGAACACTGCTAGCTTCACTAACAACTCCATCAGAGTTTTGTCTTTCACGTAAAGCTACCTCTGATGTCAATGAGCCAACTGACTAAGCAGGCAGTGGTAGCAGTAGCACAAATCTGGTCCAGTGGGAATCTTGTGTATACTGAAGTGCATGATAGCATATGCCTCCCTTATAAAACTCCTTTCACACTGGTCATGAAAACCATAGATACAAAAAAAGCTAATTTATGTTTCCACATAAAACACCCAGAAGGCACAGCTTGCCGGAAAAGCGAACACATTTGTTTCCCCCTGAGCCCTTTCAATAATAAAAGCATATACAATCATCTAGATTTGGGTAGCATGTCCTCACGGACAAGAATAGACTTAGTTTATATGTTAACTCAATGCTGCACTCCAAGCTTACTTCTAGAGTAGTTCTTCTTAAGAAAGTAAGATCACATTCACCAGCTCCCAAGGAAACACCTCTAGGTGAAATGCCAGTCATCCGTTGTTTGCAGTGTAATTACTGTAGTTATTTAGACAAGTCTGGTCTACAGAGATATTTAAAATAGGATAGACAATCCAAGCCTGGAAGCTACCACATAAACAAGACTGCAGAATGCTGCCGGTATTGCAGCATTCAATTCAGTAAGAAAAGGCAAGTGTGCCACTGATACAAAAATGTAATTCACAGCTCCTGCACTGCAAAAGGTATGATCAAAAGCAACAAGTTGCTTGGGGAAGATGAGTTTCTTCTTTAGGTTCTTCCAGAAGGCTGAATGGCCACATACATGTGAAAAAAAGTATGAATGTGGACATACGTCTGTCTGTACCAAGTGTACAAAGCCTCCCTGCATGGATTTCCAGGCACAACAGGCTACCCAAGATGTTATTGTTCCTCATCTCAAATACTATCTGACTTCAAAACACCTCTGATTTTCAGAGCTGGTGAAAATCTGAAACAACTGGATACAGTTGCTGTAGCTTTAAAGAATTTCTAAGGAAAACATCAGTGCCACAGCCTACATGTAACAGCATGGTCTTGGACTTGGCAGTCTTCACTTCACATGAAGTCCCAGCCCTAATGTAAAGCTCCTAATGCTCTATACTTTTCCCCACATATATCCTTGTGCAGCATCAGCCACAGTCTGGTCCACCACATATGGTACCTACAGAGTTTTGGGACACATATGCTGTTCAGAGGCCAGGGTGTACATTTTAAAATCATTGTAGCTGTTCTCCACAAGAGTTTCCTGCACAGATACATTTATTTTGCAGAATGCCTCCCTTCTGTTTAAATTAATCCACTTCCACAGCAGGTTACCCTAACAGCCCAAGATATTACTTTCACACCTTAGTTTATTTGATGCCACCAACCTTGTTCAGACAAGCCCTTAGATAAGTATGCCCCTTCGCTTTCTTAGTCAACATGGAAACCAACTATAATAGGCTTTTAAAAGTGGGTAGAAAATTACCTTTCTGAATAAATTCTCACTCTAATTTGAGTGACCAAATTGCATTCACATGAAGTAAATAACTGCTACTTCAAAAAAATCAAGTCTTGTCCGTTCCCAACCTTTGGAAGTTAAAAGAGAACTCAGACCTCAAGCAAGCAGGCAAAGCAAAGCATTCCCCTTTTTCCTTTCTCCCTCCATCAGACCAGATGTTAATTGGTTGACCCGTCAATTAATAAGCATTGGGAATATGAAACTGAATGCTAAACCTCCAACGTATAAAGTATCACACTTAAGAAACGTGTCAAGCTTTGTACTACAGGATAAATGGCCTATCAGGACGCATCAGCATGGAACAGTGGGGACATCCTGTGGCCACTTAGATTCTTTACACTTGAATGTTCACTTATTTTTAATCCATTTGTTTAACCACGTTTGCAAATTAGATGCAAAGTCACTTAATAATGTAAGAGGGCCTGAAGGCAATAGAATTTGCTTAGCTAACTTCCCACTTACCATTTTATGTAATCCCTTCTCAGCAGTTGCTGTGCTCTGGGTTGTATAGTTTCCAAGTCAAAAAAAAAAAAAAAAAAAAAGAACATTTAAGAAGCTTGACCTGGTCTAGGTGGCGACACTAACCCGTGACAGCCATGCATACAAGTCAAAAGCGACATTCTAATTTAATTTACTTAGATTTAGAGCAGTGTTCATAAAAGGCATGTAATTCTCAGACCTAGGCATTCTGCCAACAGGAAAAACACTATCAGATGAAATACATGTGTAAAGCACCTGCCAATATTGTAAATTAAGCAACCACAAGAAAATGAAAGGCCAGTAACTCTTGTGAATCTGAACACAGTTCCTTTCATGTCCTTCCCTCCAAGGAAGGAACAATTTCAGAACAGGTATGTGTGCAGACTATGAGGTTGAGTGCTCCTCACAGACAACTCACTGCCCAAAGCTCCCTCTGTTTTCATACTTACACAATGGACATCAGCTATACAGCTCAAGGAAAAGGTCTCCCAGCCAGTTCATGGGACAGCTGTGACTTCACAAGTCAAGATCATCTCAACTCACTTCTCATCATGTTGACTTTACCACTTTTAAAAACAAAAAGCAAATGAACTTCAAGGACAATTATTTTGGGGGGGTTGTATGTTGTGCTGGCTTTGGCTGGGATAGAGTTGATTTTCTTCACAGTAGCCAGTATGAAGCTATGTCTTGGATGTGTGCTGAAAGCAGTGTTTCTAACACAGGGACGTTTTCATTACTGTTGGGCAGTGCTTACACAGAGTCAAGGCCTTTTCTGCTTCTCACACCACCCCACCGGCGAGCAGGCTGGAGTGCACAAGAAGCTGGGAGGGGGCACAGCCGGGACAGCTGAGCCAGGCTGGCCAAGGGGATATTTCATACCATATGGTGTCATGCTCAGCACAGAAAGTTGAGGGAGAAGGAGGAAGGGGGGAACATGCAGAGTGATGGCTTTTGTCTTCCCAAATAACCGTTACACATGACGGAGCCCTGCTTTCCTGGAGATGGCTGAACACCTGCCTGCCCATGGGAAGTGGTGAATGAATTCCTTGTTTCGCTTTGCTTGCGTGTGCGGCTTTTGCTTTACCTATTAAACTGTCTTCATCTCAACCCACGAGTTTTCTCACTTTTACTCTTTCAATTCTCTCCCCCATCCCACTGGGGTGGAGTGAGCGAGCGGCTGTGTGGGGCTTAGTTGCTGTCTGGGGTTAAACCATGACATATGTGCATATTTTCTCACTACAGGAAAGCAGAAGATTTTCTTTTAAATTTACATCTTCAAGCAATTCACTGTCTCTACTTCAGCTGTCTACAAAAGCTGGGGATAGCCAGTGCCAAATCCCAGAGCATATGTCCAAGCATTCCTGTGAAGAGGCTCTGCAGTTTGCATGGCCCACAATTTGAGTCCATTTAGTGCGGCATTCCAGATGGAAATGCAGCCATGTAGGACTTGCCCCAAGTGTGTTGCAGCTGTATAATCCACTTTAGAGGTCTGTTCTGGAGCATATCTTCTTTAAAGCAAAACAAACATCCCATCTTTCCAAGCAAGACATTCACGTTTTCCAGCAGGAACAGACCCTGTTATTTGCCAGTCAGAGGAGGCGTCAGCTCAAGCAACATGCTGCAGGAGAAACTGCGGTCCATGTCTCAGGCAGTTCACCGGCACTACAAATCAAAACTCAACCAAGCACAACTGAGGTGATATAGCATTTCTCAGTTCCAAATACCATTGTCCACTCAATTGAACCCTTAAAATAATCACACTGAAAATCAAAGCAGTCTAGGTTATTGTCCATGTTGAACAGTTTGCTTAAACTGTGCTTAAGACTGCACTGGTAAAGGTTGTACAGATACTAAAATTAAGGCAAAAAATATGTTCTCCATCATCTGTGCAAAACAAGAGTTCATAATGACACAAATGATCTAAATCTACTAGCCTAAATCTACTCCCACAAAATCCACCTCTCAGCTTCTCTCACGCTTGTCATCTACAGCAATATTAGAAATTATCTAATGATTCATCTTGAAACTATTTTTCATGCATGCTCTTACTGAAGATTTTTTTTTCCATTTAAATAGTCACATACAAAACACTTTCAACAAAGATTTACCTGTGGGCTGAACCCGAGTTTGCTCAAATCCACTATAAAGTGGGCTCAGAACCACCTGCTCCAGAGTGTACATGTACCTGCAGCCAGAGTTGTCCAGCCTGTGGCTGGTTAACACTTTTGTATAAAGCTATTATAAAGATTACTTTCTAGCTGTTCTACCAATCCCCTTCTATAGAAGAAAGCGTATAGCTTTTGTCAATGCTGTTACTTATGGTACAGCTGGTAAAGAAAAAAAAAAAAAATCTAGAAACACAAGAGGTGGTCAGAACAGCCTGAAGGGCCCTACTTAAGCACCAGGTGGGATTTCACAGCCATAAAGGAGGCAAGAGGGACTGCTTGGGCATCCTCTGCTTTATTCCCAAACCCCAGGTGCCACACATGGAGGATTGCTGCTCTGCCGCCTTCACATTCTGTGCACAGACCTTCCTTCCCCCCTGTATCTGTAGCAATAATTAGACCCAAGAATGTCCTGATATTAGCCACTCACCCCAATGCATCAGGCTGTGTGCTTCCTCAATATAGTACAAGGACACAAATGAGAAACATCTGTCCTAAGTAACACCGGCCTAATCCACTGTTAAAAGTCATAGTTCATGCTCCAGTCTGCAAAGATTTCTACTGAAGAAGGGTGTAGAGTTGCGAGTGAATCTTCACTGAAAAAGCTAATCTGAGGCCAAAACAGCTTAATAAACAACTCTGAAAGGATTTTACAGAGCCCATGTCTCCTACCATGCTTGTATAAGCTGTTTACAACAAGGGGCTAAGAAAGAAAACCTCAGGGAGACACACAAGGGGGCATATTCTTACCAGAAGAGTTTTCTGATTTTTGGAATGAAGTAATCTGATGCACAGATGGATGAGACAATAAACAGTTTTTAGAGAGGAAAACGATAACGCTGGATTCTGAAACTAAGCACAGCAGGTAGCAAGCTTCCAGACGGGTGCTGAAAAGACTCATACAATTTCCTAAAAGCCGATATGTTTAATCCCTCAGAAAAGGAAGATTTAACTGTTACCATTACTCCAGAGTGTAATACCAGATCTAATAGGTACAATGCAAGCATAAACACTCCTCATGGCTTCATGTGGCATATGATTTAAATGACTTTTCTATTATGAAGACAAACACTCAGGACTATACCACGCATTGTATCACCATAAATCCACTGGAAAGCATTTCCCAGAGCCATGAAAAGAAACCTGGACTTTATAACGTGCCACTGCAGTAAAGACTACCAGCCAATTACTGTTTTGCAACGTTATCGGAAATAGCAGGCCCATTTCCCAAGGTTCACCACATTCCCACTGAAATAAGTTAAATGGTTCAGGCAGATGTGGATCATAATAGATAAAATAATATTAACAGCTACAGCAGATTAAAAATTCATCTCTTTCTTAATGCTGAGTGTGGCTCTCTTCAAGTCAAACTCGAGATAAAACATCATGGAACAACTTGCTCTGTTGATCCCTAGGTTAAAATCTATACCATACATAAAGACTGAGGACACTAGCCTTTAAATGCTTTCACATTTTTCTCAAATGAAGTCTGTTTTAGGAAGAGAATCATAGAAATAATAGTTAATAAAAAATAAAACAAAACATACCAGGCAGGAGGTACCATAGGCATTTCTAGGAGCCATATACAACTGGCCTGTTTAAAAAAAAAAAAAAAAATTAATACAAACTGATCAGCTGGAAAGAACGATGATTTTAAAGCCTGATGGTCCTTTCTTCTGGTTGTACACACTGTCTTTAGTATACTTGACAAATAAAATATGCCCACAGTCCTAGCAGCATGAGGATGCTTCTAAAACAAAAAAAGTCAACAACAACAAAGCCAGCTCAATTGTTTTGCAGCCTCTGGCAATAAGTGCTGTACATTTATATAAGCCTCATGACCAGAACTTTTGAAAGCTGAACTGCTCTGCAACAAGAAGGCAAGCATCTTCCTCCCATGTGCAAGTGAATGACTAATTTCCAAACATTCCTTCTCACAGGACATAAATAATAACACATGATCTATTACACCAAAACCAAGCAGGACTGCCGAGTAGTGATATCAGGTACACAAAACACTCCTCCTCTCCTCTGAGTTTTAGCTCACACCCCAGTCCCCCTGGGTCCTTTCTAATTACCCATCCGGGCAACATTCACAATTCCCAAAGCAGAGACAAAAAAAGTAGAACTAATTATCTCGACAGGACAAAAACACATAAACACGGGCCAGCCTAATGCCATTATTTTTTTCAACTCCTCGCTAATACCAAGTCTGATTCAGAGGAGTGTGTTTTAAAACATTCACAGTAGTCAAGTTGTGCCTTGCCTAGTACAATCTGTCCTCCTTCCTTCCTGCTGCCTGATGTCTTTCCTCCCTGCACCGTAACCTGTTCACATTCACTGCCCAGAGACTCATGCCCGTATTTATACAATTTGGTGTTTAAAACAACCACTTTACTCTCAAGCAAAGTTCAAGTAAATGAGAAATAATAAAATCAGATCTACAAGATCAGCCATGTGAATAGATGCGTAACTCACTCTCCAGTGGTAATTCCAGCAGAGACTGTGCCTCCACACAGGCGAAATTGCAGGAACAAAGCCTTAAGACACTGGAGCAGCTACCATGTGACAATTCACTTAAATTTGTGAGCCTTGCGCTAACTCATGAGGAACACTTGCATGAAAAAGACTATTCAAATAAGATGAAGTAAACAAAACCATACTCTTTACTTTTTGTGTAAATCGCCATGCACATGCATAGGGCTATACAGCACTAAAATATTTAATTAAAAAAAAAAAGTTTTGTCACATAGCAAGACAAATTTCCAAGAAAGTCCTTTGCCTTATTAAGTCCTCAGAATGAGATAAAATAAGCCGCCATGTCCTTTCTCCTTTGTTGTTTGTTTTTTAAACTACCTCGCACGCTTCCAAATGTGACTAACGAAGAGTAGCTGCTTGCCCTGATCTCTGCTGACAATCACTAACCGCTGCCCGCCCCCCCCCGTCTCTCCCGTGCCAGGCCGTTTCAGGCTGCCGGTCCCCGCCCTGCACCGGGCAGACACAGCCGTACGAAGGTGCAGCTCGGGACAGCAGTAAGCTCAGACTGCGGATCTCATAAACCCGCTTCCTTCGGCATTAAACACCAACTGTGTTTCACACAGACAGCAGTAGGCCAGCCGGCGGGACAAGGG
>NW_010564352.1:3962-8964 GCF_000687285.1 Phaethon lepturus | reverse complement strand
AAGTGATCGTGTCCCTGTACTCAGCACTGGTCAGGCTGCACCTTGAATGCTGTGTTCCCTTTTGGGCCCCTCACTACAAGAAGGGCATTGAGTTTCTGGAGCGTGTCCAGAGAAGGGCAATGAAGCTGGTGAAGGCTCTAGAGCACAACTCTTACGAGGAGCAGCTGAGGGAACTCGCTGGAGAAGAGGAGGCTGAGGGGAGACCTTATAGCTCTCTACAACCACCTGAAAGGAGGTTGTAGTGAGGTGGGTGTTGGTCTCTTCTCCCAAGGAACTAGCGATAGGATGAGACGAAATGGCCTCAAGTTGTGCCAGGGGAGGTTTAGACTAGATATTAGGAAAAATTTCTTTACTGAAAGAGTGGGCAGGCCTTCAAACAGACTGCCCAGGGAAGTGGTGGAGTCACCATCACTGGAGGTGTTCAAAACACATGTAGATATGGCACTTTGGCCATGATTTAGTGAGCATGGTGGTGTTGGGCTGATGGTTGTACTTGATGACCTTAAAGGTCTTTTCCAACCTTAACCATTATATGATTCTATGATTCGAACTCTGAAGACGGCTAAAGAAATACATGGTCCCCAGTTTAAAAGGGAAACTATTCAAAACTATAATTTATGGTATGGATATATTAATGTTGTTGATAATGTTGATGAATGTTTCATATACTTATCAGAAGATCAATGTGTCAGAATAAAAATGTATTTAGTAAATATATTGTTCTGAAGACTACAATAATTTCTCAGAATAAACATTGAGTACTCAAATACGTAACTTCATGAGCAGCAATGAATGCTGCATATCATTAGGTGAGAGAGTTGCTCCATAGGCTTTCCTGCAGCCTAGCAGATCAGGATTGTCTCTGAATAGATAGACTGAGTTGACTGTGTGTCCGTATGTATGTAGGCATCAAAAAACTCCCTAAGGACTCTCTATTAGGTACAAAGCAAAAAAAGAAAAAAAACAAAACAAGAACAATTCTGAGATATGCATATCTCACTGCGCAGTCCCCAAAATGAAATGCTGCTAACATGTGCTTCAGAGTAGAAGATGATAACATTCCCTGCATAAGCAAAAATAATTCTTGATATACCTGCATGGAATTATATTTTGGGATAAATTTGACCCACTGATGTCAAATGTCTATTATACATTTGACTTGCTGCTGAATTTTTTCATCGTTGAAAACTGCAGATGGCCTTAGTGACCAAACTAGATCATGCTAAAAGGCAATATTTAAACCTTGACAATTCCCACCCAAATTGCTTGTCTGTCTGTATAGATACAAAAACCTGAGTTTTAAGCCTGGATATTCAGGACTGATACAAAGACTTTATGCAAACATTGATAAAAAATCTTTGGCTTTAATTATTTTTTACAATATTTTCTTCATTAGTAGTTTTATCTCTAACTTTGTTTCTAAAAGTCTCATTAAGTTATAAATTATTATTTTTACAAATGGTTATGACAGTTCTGAAGTGACTCCTTTATGGAGATTCTCAATGGAGTTTATAGTTTTGGCATAACAATAGCATAGATGTGGCTGTTAGTTTCAATCAGGAAAAGAGCAGAACTCCCACAAGTGATTAAATATATCCCAAACACTCTGTGTATACAGGTAGCTAAAGAAAAATATTCAGGGGAAAGCCACTGAAACAAATATTCACAAGCGATTCAAAGAAATTCAAACTTAAGAAATTTAAACTCAATAACATCAAAGTGTTATTAAGCAGACATCTTTATTGCAGCGCTGGACGCATGGGGGATATCTCCTCCTAACATGTGTGCACTGAAACAAAAGTTCATCCTTTATATACCTTAAAGGCATGAATATTCACACATTTTCCTCCTTGCTTATCTACTACATTTACATAATGCTGGCGTTGCAAAACTACACTACGCATGCGCAGGGGTCTCGGATGGTCGTCAGTGGTCGTTTGGGGAGTTAGCCCCCTACTCCTTTTTCCCTCTTATGGTCACGGGTCTCTTGAGGATAATTTCTTCTCCTTGGATGTTTGCCCCTTCTGTTGTCCAGCCAAGCAGTTCCTTCTTATCATCCTTGTTTGAGCACTCCTGCCAGTCTCTCTATGCTCAAGGTTAAGGTATCTTCTCTGTTCTCTTTAATCTCTCAGTCCTTGCTCTTAACTCTTGTTTTAATTTTCATGAGGCCTGCTTTCCTTGTGATTAACCCTTTACACATAGTTACAATGTTAGCATTGAAGAAATACAGCCTAAGGACTATGAGAGTAGGCTGTTAAACATAATCACACAGTTATTAGGCTAAAGAATTCTATATTAAAGTCAAAATATTCATATAATCAATAAACTTCCATATATTAAGAAATTTGCAAAACTTACAACTGATTAGTGACACATGTTGAAACCTTATAATTGTTTTAGATCCTTGTTTCACAAGAGTGCAGAGACCACAGATAATGAGGAACTGACCCAGGAAGTACCCTTGAAAATGCTAAATTAAAGGGGAGCAGGAGGGAAGATTAAGTTATTCTGAATTTTCTTAAGTAATGCTATTCTAGAGGAAATGTTTCAAGCTATCAGCATTTCTGTATTTTCATTCAAATCTATGCTGTGGCCTCCAAAAACTCTCTTTGCCTTATGCAAGAACATAAGCAAACATAATCCTCAACCTCTGAGGTCTTTTAGTCTGTGGTTGTCATCAAGTAGCTATTTACTTTTCTGCCTTTAAAAATCTCTGCATTTTTTACAGATTAAAAATATTATATCCAGGGCTACATGCTGCAAAATGTAACTGCAAAGTGATGTTAAGTAGGACTGAAAACCTGGTGAAAACCAACCTCCAACTAAGCATTGCTTCATGGAAATCTCCTTATATCCATCTAGCTCTAATTATGTTTGTCCTCTTGTTCCTCATTACATTCTACATAAGAAAATAGTTCCACAAGAAGCTAAGAGCATATAGCATGCTAACACCTGAAATTTATTGTAGATTTAATGTATCTTCATTAAATGTGAAGACATCTTGCTGTAAAAATGTGATTACTTCGTTCCACTTCTTGCGTCAACACAGTAATAACTCAATGTCCTGGTTTCGTCTGGGATGGAGTTGTTTGGGTTTTTTTCTTCCCGATAGCTGGTATAGTGCTGTGCTTTGGAGTTGGTATGAGAATGATGTTGATAACACACTGAAGTTTTAGTTGTGGCTAAGTAGTTGTAGTGCTTATACTCAGTCAAGGACTTTTCAGATTCTCATGCTCTGCCAGTGAGGAGGTGCACAAGAAGCTGGGAGGGGGCACAACCGGGACAGTTGACCCAGACTAGCCAAAGAGATATTCCCTACCATACAACGTCATGCCCAGTACATAAACTGGAGTTAGCCGGGGGGCAGGAGTCACTGCTCAGGGACGAGCTATCAATCACCGGGCGGTGAGCAATTGCTGTATTGGGCATCACTTGTTCTTGTACATTCCTTTGTCGGTATTATTATTGTTGTTATCATTGTTGTTTCCTTCTCTCTTGCTGTCCTATTAAACTGTTTTTATCTCAACCCACGAGTTTTTCCCAATTCTCTCCCCTGTCCCACTGGGGGAGGGGGGAGTGAGTGAGCAGCTGCGTGGTGCTTAATTGCTGGCTGGGGCTAAACCACGACACTCAACTGCATGCTTTCTGGACCCAAATACATTGTTTCCACAGAGCTTATGAGCTTCCTCACCTATCGCAGATCAAGTGTGGTTTCCCTGCTTCTAGACCCACCCCAGTGGGGTGCAGTGTTCATTCCCTTCAATGTGAAAAAGAACATTGCTATCTCACTGTAGAAATAACAATAGGAACTGTTGAGGCTGCTGTGACAGCCATAAAAGTGCAATACTTAGACCAGTGGTCCTGCTTAGCCCAGTGTCATGTTTTCAACATTGCCCAACAGCAGGCATTTGGGGAAGATTATATGCAGTCATATAGTGATACTTCTCCAGGATACCCTTTCCATCTCTAGCAGTTCTTGGTTTAGAGAGTTTCTGTCAAAAAGGTGCTGGTGCCCTGACTCTTGGAAGGTAATCTGTGGCTTTTCATGACAGGTGACACTGAATTGTATACCAACCTTATTGGACTTATGTATCTACTTCTTGACCTCCACCTCAGTTCATAAGATGGTAGGAGTGTTCAGATCAAATCTATGTAGATTACCTTACTAGGTTCAATGATATCAATCAGAGAACATGGGAAGGTCCCATGCCATAAGCATCCTACCTGGTTTTGGGCTGTTTTAGGAGATGAGAGTCACTTTCTTCTGACGGTTCCCACTGATGACAATGTGACTCTGTACTCATTCTAGAGGACTTAATTTCCTTAAAGACTTTCACTGTCTATGAGTAATACTTGCTGCTTGTTGTGTTTTGCACAGCCTTCAAGATGTTGCAATTCCTCTGCTGAACAGTCAAGGATGCAGTGTGTTCATACTTTAAACTGTTGAGATACTTATAAAGTATTGTGGGAAGCACTAATCAAGTTCAGCACATATATCCTTCAAATTTGTTGCAATAAAAGGATTTTATCATTCATGCACCCACTCTATCAAACTTTGTGCAAATATTTAAGCAGATTTTTTCAGATTTTTTTTTTTTTACTATCTGCAATGTAATAGAATGTATTTGTGGAGTCAGTGAAACTAAACTTTGTAATACAATAAAACTAGGCATTTCAGTGACTGGTAAAAGAGTGACACCAATGAATATAAACACATATTCCCTGACTTTTGGATTTTTTTAGATAAAGATCAATGAACTTGCTAAGACAAGTGTTGTAAATCTTCAGCATGAAATATTAGGATTTTGATGAGTATGAAGTTAAAAAACATTGAAAATCAAAGTTCTCTGTCCTTGTTTAAAGAAGCCAGGTAGCCACAGTAAGGCACATTTCTTCTTTAAATGCCATGTGCTTCAAAAGGATTGTGCAGCTCTTCATTTTTGCCATCAGCTGCTTTGGTGAGAGACTTTCCTTTTATACAGGTGATATGGAGGAAAAAACA
>NW_010564352.1:0-3931 GCF_000687285.1 Phaethon lepturus | reverse complement strand
AGGAATGAACAAGAGCAGCAAATTAATACATAATGCACAAGTGATGACTGCTGCACCTTTGCATACTGGATGGGAAGGGATAGAAACAGTGGGTTTCTGCACTGCACTGAGATTCCAGGGGCCTTATTACTGTCCCTAATATTCTTGTTGCACACGGAGAGACTAGGATCCTGCCTGTGATGCCTGTTTTGGAGGTGCTAATGTGCGTGTGTATGTTAAATGATCATTGAATGGCCCTATATGCACTCTTTCTCTGACAGCCAGATCTCAGGAGCAATTCACACTCATGTACAAGGTGTATCTCAATGCTATATAGTACAGTATGTGAATTCTGGGCCAAAGGGATATAGATGTCCATGCATTAACATTTAAACCCATTACGTGATACACGTGCACTGTGATCACAGGAGATGACTAAGGGATTAACAGATAACCTGACCTTGGTAGCCAGCAAAAGAGAGTGGACTACTGTGACAGCTGTTTCGGGATGCTGCATCCACAACAATTGCATTAGAATGAATTCAGATCATATCTCAGGAAACCTACTTTCAAAGAAGGATTAATGATCTATGATAAAATGACATGTTATTTACACCAGAGGAAAAGTAAAGAACAGATTCAAGGCAGTTTAACATGGTGTAATTCCAATTAATTCACAGCAAATGTTGCATATAAAGAAATCCTGACTTCCCTTCACTGTGAGATTTCATATTCCTTGGCCTATCACAATAAACTACTCAAATCCAACAGGAATAATCTGCAATTGATTAATTCAGTCTACATTTTGAACTGTTACATTTACTTCTGTACTAGACTTACTTTGGTTTTGGAATTCTGTGCTGGATTTGTCTTTGATTTGCAGAGGAAGGAGCAAAGAGTTCATCACAGTGCTCAAGGAAGGAGAGGTGAGTACTGCTTGTGAAAAGCTAGCTAAATTCCTCCTTAAACCCTAAAGACTCTGTCTTTTCAGAAGTGCCCTCTTTTTCAGTTGTGCCTTCTTCCACTCTCTTTTTGTTTGCTGTGCACCTCTGCAGAGGGAAAAGACACACAGGTTACTTGAGACAACCCAAAGTGACAGACCACACCTGAACCCTTGCCTGCACCTGTGACACAGCAGTACAGCCTTGTGTCTCTTTCTGCGCATCGGCAGGGATTCCCAAGTTCACCACACCACAATACCTGGCATCCGCTTTGTGTCACAGGAAAGAAAAAATTCTGCATTTTAGTAGGTGGAAGGACTGATTCCCAGAGGAGCTCATTATAAGCTTAGGATTCAGGTGCAACTTTAGGGTTCTGCTAAATTTTCTCATTTTAAGAGTCACTAAAAATTGTATTTTCTGTTGGGAATGAGCTGAAGCAGCTCCTTTCTGTGCAAAGATGCAAATAAAGCCTAAACTTTATTCCCAGTTCTTCTTTCTTTCTCCACTTCCTTCACATACTTGGGTGCTGCTGAAGTTTGATAATAATCAAGAAAAATGTTAATACTGCTCCTAGTTGTCTTTTTTCTTTTCCTTTGACTGAAAGGTCTCCCAATACCTCAACAGTCTGAGAACAGCAAATGCAAATGAGATTTGACAAAAATAAAAAGAAAGGATACCAAAACTGTCAATCACAGAGAGTTTCAATTTCTGAACTTAAAAGTACCTAATTTATACTTTTCTCATATAAAGAGGAAAGTATAAATCCATTGTTTCAGCAGAATGAAATAGGAACAATTGCCTTTAGAATACAATACACCAAATTCATCCCTAGGTGATAGCTTCTGGCTTCACCTGTCAAATTTAATCCAGTTCTTTTATAGGATCTGTTCAGAAAATTCTTACAGAGGTTATCACTGAATCAGCTAACAACTTGATAGTCCAGCTGAAGGTTTAGTAGTTAGGACTACTTCCAGAGGAAAAAACTACTCATTTAAAATAAAAGTTTAAAGAAATGGAACTATACTTTCAATTTATTTTGCAAATATTGAATGCATGGCCACAGTTAGCTTTGAACCATATTTTATTTTAGATCCATAGCTTGTGAATGAACATTGAACTTCCAAACCAGACCCTTTGCTGTCTATTCATTACTTCTGCTGTACAGTACTTTGCAGTTCCTGTCTGTGCAATTTCCTTTTATTAATGTACAAACAAAACATGATGAATTAAACATGCTATTGCATGTACTTTTTGGCAAGCAAAAGATGAGGTATTTGAAGATGGTTATTATTTTCAGCTGTACAGTGCTAGCCCATGGTGACATTTAAATAATAAGAGAGAAAGTAAAATAGGTGTTTTGGTTTTAACAATACTGCCTTCTAAGCATCCCAACTCACTAATTTCTACTAATTATTTCAGATTATACCATTGTCACACAAAGCTGTGTTGAAGACTATTTAAATAATTTGATATGTAAAAAAAAGGAAAATGTTGTCATAAAGATATTTTATCATAGCTAGATACTAGAATCTAGACAAGTCACCGTATAAATCTCTAAGACATAAAGAATCACTTCTAGCAAAAATAAACTTTCTTCCTCTTTTTTAAAGAATAGATTAATCATAAGAAAGTAACTCATCTTTATTTATTATTCTGAAATCTGCAATAAATATATAAGATTTTTTGTAAATTGCTATTTAAAAAAAGAGAGTTATCAAGGTTTCCCACACATTCTTCTGCTTAACCTTTAGTTCAAGATCATTACCAGTAAGAAACGATTGTTTCTATCCTGATCTGTTATCTGGCAACCTTCTGCAAGCTGCATTTTACCCAGTACATTTTTTCTCAAAAATTATAATTTTTATTACTTAACTATGTAGACTGTAGATGAACATGAAGTAGGATATGGCACTGTTTCAGCTAAACTTTCGAGTGCTAGAATTGTAAGAGATGACTAGCTCTGCAGGGAGTGAGAGGCTGGTTTAATTTCCGTTCTCTCACTGTAGTTCTGTGGAATTAGCCAGCAAGTGGAACTTTAAAGATCTATAGTTGGTTGCCATGTGTACACTAATTTTCCATTTGAAAAATAAACAAAGCAAGTAATTGGCTTGTTTGAAGTTCATAACCATTACGCATAATAATGGAGAGTATGGGATTGGGCCTGTCAGCCCCTTCTTTCAGTAAATTTGGGAAAACTGTAGGATATAGATAGAGAGTATGATTTTTTATCGGTGTTTTGCAGAGGCTCTGATCAGAACATGCAACCCATGGAAATCGCAGCAACTCGCGGATTTTCATGTTAGGCACAATTGGTCCTCCCAGGTTTGCATACCCTCCAGTGAACCTATACTAAGAGGACAGCACACAACTGTCTTCTTCAGTGCCTTCACAGTCATAATTTTGTTCTCACCAGCATTCCAGTCTATCCCTCCAGTTCCACGCTTAGCACAGAAGTGCTGAAACAAAGGATTGAAGCTCAGCAATTAACTGTAAAATCTTGATTAAGACCTCATTTCATAAATAGCAAACTGTAGAGAATGTGGTTCTTTAAGAGTGTGAAAAAATCTCAGGTAACTGAGATGCATACCAATATAAATGTAAGGTGACAAAAATATGAATGAAATCCCCCCCTAAGATATTAAACGACATCTATTTTGTTTATGGTGTAGAAAAATCTGTCATTAAAGCAATCTTAGTTTTGAGTCATGTGGAGTACCACTTCATTTCCCTTAGCTTATTTTGTAGAAAAAAAAAAACTAAACAGGAAAAAATTTGTGTGTTACTATACAGCAAAAAATCTAACTATTGAAGTTCATGAGATGAGATAGACAGTAGAACCTATTCTACTATTTCATTAACCCAACTCCCAAAGGGAATATTAATATCAAGAAAAATCAAATTGCTCATCCTGCATCCCAAAAAGTGAATCATATACAGAAAGCGAATACTTAAGGCTGGCATATATCTTCAGTGAGTCTTACTTCTTGTCCTGGTTTCAGCCAGGATAGAGC
>NW_010564351.1:577-1530 GCF_000687285.1 Phaethon lepturus | reverse complement strand
TCTTTTAGCAGAAACACCAAAATATGACCCAGTGGATCAAAAACTAATTGATACATTGTTAACTCATAAGAGGGAGGATGGATGGGCAGTGTCCCCTTATGGTGAATTGGTATTATTTTCTTATGAGAAACTTAGTACAACAAGAACATAATAAAGTACATTACATTGGGGAACTGAAAATTTATTAAAACACTTACAAAATGTAATAATCGGCCAAAATATGATAGAAACTGTGAAGTCAATTACCAAAAGATGTGAATTATGTTGCAAAAATAATCCCAAGACCCCACCCCAGCTTCTGTGAAGAAAACCAGCTCTATCCTGGCTGAAACCAGGACACTGAATTACCAAGAAAAGGGGGGAACCGAAGTATCTACTTGTTTTACTAGATACCTTTATGGGTTGGCCCGAGGCTTTTCCATGTCACACCAACAAGGCCAGGGAAGTAGTAAAGATATTATTGAAAGAAATCATTCCACGATTTGGAGTCCCCTTCAGAATGTCATCAGACAGAGGTTCCCACTTGATAGCAGCAGTTGTTAATCAGGTGAGCAGATTACTGGGAATCTCCTGGGCTCTCCATACCCCTTATAGACCACAATCGAGTGGAAAAGTAGAAAGGATGAATTGCATTCTTAAAACACCATTGGGAAAATTATGTCAGGAAACATCTATGACTTGGGTACAGGCTTTATCTTTAGTCCTATTGAAAATTTGAATTCAGCCCAGAGGGAAATATAAGCTAAGCCCTTATGAAATTCTGTATGGCCGACCATACCAAATACCCAGTTTACTAGGAAATATGTATATAACTGGGGAGACTGATATGAGAAAGTACTTAATATCACTAGGAAAAACTCTACAAGAAATAAGCAAACAAGTTGTTCTGAATAAATCGTTAGGTCTTGATTCCCCAGCACACCTGTTTCAGCCTGGAGATTGGGTATATGTGA
>NW_010564351.1:0-381 GCF_000687285.1 Phaethon lepturus | reverse complement strand
GCAAATTTGATAACCATGAGTCCAGTTTGTGAAATGATCTACTGGGATCAAAATGTACATCTAATGCTGTCCCAGAATGTTACTCAAATACTCCATAAAAGTGATTGCTGGATCTGTACCCAGATCTCAGAAAATTCGAGGAAAGAATTCTAGTTGGTCGTGTTTATTCAATTTGGGAAACGGAGAATTTGTGGGAAGTTTTGAAAATTGTAACAAGACTCGATTATTGAATTTGTCAGGAATAGCTCCTGCTTTTGTGACCCTAAATTACACAGGTCTTCCTGTTCCCACGGATACTGGTTGGTATTGGTTATGTGGTAATATAGCCCAGAAAGTGTTACCTTTAAGACGGAAAGGAGCATGTACATTAGGAGCTCTGGT
>NW_010564350.1:1099-12310 GCF_000687285.1 Phaethon lepturus | reverse complement strand
GGGGGCCGACGGCAGAGCCACCCCGTGCCGGCAACGGCCGGGGCAGTTTTCTGCCGTCCTCTGTGTGACAGAAGAGGGACTCTACCAGCAGCTGGAGAAGGATGGACTACGCAGAGCGTTTTCCAAACTGCTGGTAGGCTGATTAAAACGCGCTGAGGAGAGAAACGCGAAAAACCTTCCACTTCAGTCTCTCATACCTTGGAGCCAAAAGCCAAGAACCCCTTTTATTTGCTTCTCATTAATGCCATTATTTTGCTTTAAAACTCTTCACCTGACAAAACACAGACCTTTCCTACACTGAAGTCCTACAGGAAACATCTACTGTCAGCCAAACGGTGGGATGAGATGAGACTCGGCTCTGCCTTACTGCAGAATTACGGCATGCTTGACACACACTACTCCAAAAAGGAACAGTAACCAGGTTTTAATAAACTAGCAATTTCCAGCAGCGAAATTTGTGAAAGGAAACAGGGCAGTTCTAAAACAATGCTTTTTTAGTACATAATCGAAGCTTCCAGCTACCAGCTATTTGAGAATTCACTGCACTGGAGCCCATGTCTCTGACCCCCGAACGAGCACTGGTGGGCCAGCTCCTCACCTATCTGTCCTGCTCCTTTTTCAGTCCATCTGCATGCCTGCTCTCTACAATATCCCATGGCAATGAGATTCACAGGTAAATGATATGCTATACAAAAAAAAGGTAGGTTTTCTTCCATTTTAAACCTGTTGCTAATTGTACCAGATGCTCCTCATTTCCTGTGCTAGAAGGAAAAGGTGTGCAACTGCTGCCTACTCACCTCCTCTGCTCCATTCCAGATTCAGGTGTCAAGCCAACTCCAAAGGCTATTTATTGTCTTCACACAAGTCATTCCAGCCAGCTATCATCCCTGCCACTTTCTCTGGGCTTCTCGGTTTTTTTTAGTCCTTCCTAAAATCAGCTAAATTGAACACAGTATTTAACGATCAGGCAAACTGAAGATTTACACAGTTCCTGTGTTTTAGCCTTGCCTTTCTGCTTGCCACTGACCATCGAGTTAATGTTTTCAAAGAGATTGGGAACGATTCCACATCTCGCTTGCAGGAACAGCAATTTTAACTCTCTCTTGCCCCCCCCCCCCCCCCCCCCCCCCCCCCCCCCCCCCCCCCCCCCAGGGGAGCAGGGAGAGAAGCCCAGATATCCATGTTAGAGCTGTCTGCCCTCTGTTTGTCTAGCACTCTATGGCACCAAATTTCATCTGTCATTTCCTACGAAAGTACTTAGTGTTGTAAAGTTCTTCTGCAACTGTCATCCAGCTTTACATCTAAGCAGTCTACGTATTTTTACCTTATAGCGTATTTTTAAGCTTGCTTTTTACTTCATTTTTCGATCACTAACAAACATAGAAAAAGACCACTTATCTTTCTAATCTTTTCTATCCCTTGTGGAAAGTTAATTTTTATTTTACTTTTTATTTCTCATCCCTCACCTTGCTATCAATTCACAGACCTCCTCCCCGAGTGACAATAACCACATCTTGGCTTAAGAGCTGTTCATGAAGAATCTTGGCAAAGACTCTGGGAAAGCCACTGCCCGTATGAACCAGCCCAGCCCTGCCTGTAGGCTGGCTGGCTCCTTCAAATAACTAGCTGTGCTGGCAGAACCTTCTCTTCCAAACATCTAGTTTTTCCCCTTTCTAATCCGTATGCCTACTAAGACTCTTCCTGTTACAGTTTCTACCAATTTGCAGACTTAATGCTTTGTAGTTTCTGGCATACATTAATGCCAGGAGTCTGCCATTTCACGTGCAGGTTCCTGCAGAACTCTAGTCCTGGTAACTCCAGTGACTTCTTCCTTCACTGGTACCTCTGTCTGAGACCACCTCTTGGATTTATCCTACGTAAAGAGGCATCCTTTGATTCTTCTCTGAAACACGGGCGAGAAGAATTCACTCCTCCTTCCCCTCCCCGTACTGTGGTCCTTCTTCCCTCTTCCTTTTTCCATCCCCTTTGAAATACTTTCCTATTTAATCATGTTGGACTTTCCGTGGACTTTGGCAGAGTTTCCCCCCCAGCTTCGTTTTCAGCTTTTTCTCATGGGTTGTACACATTTAATACAAGCATCTAATGTGGTTTTAAGTGAACCCTCTACAACCTGCACACATCACACCCTTTTAATTTCTCTAACAGTAGTTCACTCATTTTCATGTAGTTTTAACTTCAAAGCCAGATACTGTCATGGTAAATGCTCTTTTTGTCTTTTTCTGTTGCGGAAGGATATTGAATTTGAAAACATTATCATTATCATTCAGCAGCCACATCTCATACGATACTCCATGCATCACCTAGGATTAAAACCTTTTTGGGATTTTCCAACAAGTTTCTTCAAGTTGACACTTAGAGCCTCTAGAAGTTTAGTCACTGCATCACATGCTGCCATGACGCTCTACCCCATTTGCAGTGTGGGAGCTAAAAACCAGTGTCTCCTATTGCACTTTCTACGTTGCAGGCTGCTGAATTTCCCCTAGGACATCCCAGCCACCAGCCCGGGTCGGTAGCTGGCGATGCAGCCTTGTATGCTCTTCCTGACTGTGTACATCACCGCTGGGGATTCTATGGTATTTTACTGGAGTCAAGTAAGTTAACGCACACCATCACCCCAACTCCTGTCACCCCAGCGCGTTCTGCACTCTCACACTGCAGGGGTTATCTTCCTTCCCACCAGCCTTCTCAATTGCCTATTTGACCAGTATCTTCATTTATGACCAACAGCCCCACGACAGCACTTCTATGTGGCATAGAACATATGCTTTTGTTTTCGGTCTGTCTCGTGTATTGCACTTAACTGGAACTGTAAAGCTTGGCTCCCAAACCCCAGTGCTGCTCAGCATCTCGCTGCGGTTACTCCAGCTCAGCCTCTCTGCTCTCACGAGAGACGCACACATGCTCGTGCTGCACCTACCGGAGAGGTGGGACAAGACACACACCGCTCCAACGGGGAGCTCCCAGCAGCTTCTGCTGGGTTTGTAGCTGCACCTCCTGTTTTCCTTCTCACAGGTCATCTTTCTTTCTTTCCAAGTCAGCACAGATACACAAAGTTTCACCACTACTGGTATCCTGAGTATTGATTTTAAGGGGTTGTTTTCCTGCACACTCTGGATCTCCTAGTTAACAAAGAACCCCTATATGCAGGGCATCAACCCAACCCTCTCCTTCAGACTCCCTATTCCCTAAAAAAGTTAACTCAAGCACTTGGAAGGACTGAAAAGGAAGACACTGAATTAACTCACTGAATGCACTCATCTGGCAGTCTGGCCAGCAATGTGTTTCTTCAGTAGCTCTTTGTTTAAACTTCTTCTGAGTTGCAGGTTTTGAACTAGACATTTTCAGGAAGTTGTAGGAAACGTCCAAACTTGGCCCTAGCTCAAGCAGATTAATTCCTTCTGGAAATTCCACCTGTGCAGTAGACGCCAGGAACTCGTGCCCGACCTCTTCCAGATGTGGGGAACGCTGCTCTGCTTCAAGTCTGGACTAGTCCTCTGCGGTCACGAGCAGACAAGACCCAGCTTCTGTTACAGTAAGCCTGCACTTGTCAAGAGTTTGCAGTGTCTCTGCCTCGGCTTACAACCACCCATGTAACTTAACCTCAGCCTCACTGCCATCAGGCTGTTCTAGCTAAGAGATAAAGGGTCTACAAACCTGTCATCTGCCTCAAGCCGGTACCATCCACCTCAAAAATCTAAGCACATGCAGTTACAATGGTACTCCTGCTTTCCAGGTAGTTTCTCAGAATGTAAAAACCACCAACCACACCAAGGAGATAAGCAGTCATGGAGAGAGGCACAAGGACCACATTCCCCCAGCAAGCGCAAGATAAACGACAGGGTTTCCAGTTCAGTCGCAAGATATTAGGGGGACAGTAGGGATTCAAGGAAAAGAATAAAGGAAAGATTACCAGACCCTTCCAGCTTCTTGTTGTTAGCAAGGACCCCACTGTGGCACCCCTGCCCCCTCCATCACTAACATGGGAAGAGGTCTGATGCAAGCTATTGCAATGTGCAGGATGAAGATGGCAGCAGAAGACCAGACCTTCACCTCCGGCACTGGAAGCATTGCAGGAGAAGACTAAAAGGTTCACCAGACTACGGGCTAACCGTGTCTCCAGATCACATTTTTTGGCAGCAAGTAGCACTAACAGAAGTGGCTCTTGGGCGATGCAAGCAGCCAATAACACGTGATTTAAGAGAAAAATGGCAAAAAAGCAGAATAAGGAGGATTGTGTGTGATAAGCCTAGTATGCGCTCTCACCCAGCAGCATCTGGAGAGGATTTTCTCCAGCAGGCAGGGAAGAACTCGATTACATCCAGTTAACTGTGCTCTAAACTGATTATGCATGTGCCAGGCTAATGGATTACATTAGCAAGAGGAAAAATAACATCCAATCAATCTCAATTTACTGCAGACCACACCAAGGCCTGAGAGAAGAGAAACCATTCTGTGAACTACCCCCACTCCTGCTGCATCTTTTCAGCTATCAAAAGAGACATGGCATTACAACCACTCTGTAGACTGGAAGAATTGCACTGAAGCTTGCTTGATCCATAGAAAGGTTTTTCCACAAAGTCAAACACTGATTCCAGCTACGCCAGAGCGAGATGCCATGAATCCAGCAGTCTGCTGGCCCCTGCTACAGGCTTTATATAGGCATACTGGAAAGCTAATGTATGGGCCTTACAACAGGCTTCATTACTCTGGAGTGTGTTATTCTCCATCTGGTGTTTCACTACTTTCGTGTCGGAAGCAATGCAGAGCTGTAACAGCACCTAGAACTGCCCAGGCCTCTTACAAACCTGCAAACTGACAAATCCCCTTCACCTGCCTGAAAAAAGCACTTCAGGAATCTTTATTACCAACATCTATGGCTGTACCTCAGTTTGACTTTGGTGGGGTTTTTTTCTCTTTTTTTCTTTTCTCCTCAGAGCAAGAGAATTCTAGTGCCGATTGCTTCCTCTCCAGTAGAAACCACTGTAGATGAAAGGTCTAGAGAAAGAATTTTTAAACCTTTGCAAAGTATATTTAAGAGAACAATATTATGTGTTAAAACTCATAATAGTGCTTTCAAACAACTCTTTTGTACCCCAAATCAAATTCATAGAGCGAGGAGATTCAATTCCTCAGCTGGCTTTTTAAAGTCTCATTGGGACTTTCCTGCTCGCGGTTTCCAAGCTGGTTTTACTCTCTCAGGTCTCCTGCACATCTGACAACAGGGGCGTGTGTGTAGACCTGATCATCTTTAGAGCCAGACTCTGCTGTGTTAGGCTGGATCCCAGCCGATGATGGTAATAGCAAGCATCACAGCAGTCAGCCTCAGCAGTGAGCTCAGCTCGTCTGAGCAGTTCTCCATCAACTCCAGGCAGGTCCCACAAGCATGGTTCAAGGCAAACCTTCTGTGACGCTCCTGGTTGTCTCTTTCCTCTCTGAATTTGCTGGAACTGCTCATTCCAAAGGAAAATCCATGAGTTTTGAAATCTAATGTGTCTGCACTGTGCTGTGGGTGGGCCACTGTACAGTTCAATGTCATGTTTTGAATGCCCATTACATAAAGAAAAATATTCAAAGTAGTAATTAAGAAGCACAAAACACAGTCTGTGTGTATATATGCTTATATATTACAAAAATCTCACCACATTTGGGGGGAAGCAGGAAGAAAAGGATGAGGACAGAAAGAATATAAAAAAAACTTGAGAGAAATGAGAAGACAAGGAGTGGGATAGCACGTGTGAATGGGAAGTATGAGGCTGCTTAGATTTATGGCAATTCGTACCTGATTGTTCATACTAAAGCCATTATGGGATGATTAGAGAAAAAGGTGAAGCTTTAAGTCCAGTGAAAATCAATAGAAACGTCTGGAGCAATTCTGCTGCACGAGTGAAAGGACTATTTACTGTATCCGGAGCTCCTCTTGGGTTACAGCCCACGGGGTTCAGGCCAGCGAGGGGAGGGGGTTGTGAATGAGAGAAACAAGTCAGGAAAAAGAATATGGTTATAAAGAAGACACAAAATGAGCCCTCCCCCTTCCCCCTCCAGTAAAACAGGGAAAACAAGATGGCAGGCATAGGCCAGATGCTGCTGTGGATGAAAACCTGCAACGCCTCCAAATACAGTCTGTTCATATGCACGGCCCAGTGCATGCATGCGTACA
The DNA here is from genome assembly GCF_000687285.1 of Phaethon lepturus. NCBI lineage: Eukaryota > Metazoa > Chordata > Aves > Phaethontiformes > Phaethontidae > Phaethon > Phaethon lepturus. Next base: position 6,132 of record NW_010564350.1, on the reverse strand, counting down.
CCTGTACACATACACCGGCTTCTCCTCCAGCCTTCTCCCTTTTCCAGCCTCAAGCAACACTTTGCTTACAGGTCCCAGCATTAACGTACACAGAGCACAAAAGCAGAGAGACAGCAGCCCTCTTCCTCCATCCCTCCTGGCTCCATGCACCCAGTCTTCTCAATGCCAGGATGAACACACTTCTCTGACAACAGCAAAAGCCTTCAAGCGCTCATGAAGAATCTCATACAGGTTCACAAACCGCCTTATGGAAAAGAGCCAACAAAAGTGTGGCAAATACCACCTTGCACAACATTTTCAACAGTCACTGTTGACTTTTTGTGCAAAATTATAATTTATGTGCAGCGCTCTAAGACATACAAGACATTAAAGCACCCTGATATGAGCACCCCTTGGCCTGAGGCTTTAACAGCCACAGTTGCTATCAGAACGCAGGCTGAAGAGTTGTACCACGCAAGTGAGACTGGGTCCCACTGGAGAGATCTGAGCAGCTCGTCTCCAAAGGATCGCAATCCACTGCAGTTCAAAATAGATTTTCCTTTTTTCCCCACACTTGGGCAATGAAGGAAGATGGAGCAAAGCCAACCCTTACCTTATAGAGCTTCAGGCTGGCCTCATGCCTTGAGTTCACCGTGTGAAGACGCAGCTTCTCTAGACTGTTGGTGTAGTAGTCACAAGCATTGCATTTCAGATGTACTGGATTCCCAATGGCCACACACTTCAGCCTCCACTCATTGGCCTTGCCACCCTCCTTGATATGTGCTACCAGCTGGTATTTCTGCACATGCTTGTCCGTCTTACAGTGGAGTTGGAAGTTTGCCTTGAGCTGTGTGTTGTAGCGGCACAATTTGCACTGGTACGAGTCCCCCATCACTGCCTTCCACTCGTCTTCAGGGAGGCTACGCTCCACGTTCATGTGGAGGCCCAACATGTCCAAATTATCTGTAGTGAACTTGTTGCACACAGCACACTGGAAGAGCTTCAGCGATGGGTCATTTGTTTGTGTGAAACTCTCACCCAAGTTCATTAGCTCCTCAGACACCAGCTGTCCACCACCTAACCGCATGTCCAGGGGGATCTCTCCACCCACTGCACGAAGGAAAAACAGGAGAAAGAGGTCAGAAAAGCTGAATTCTTTACCTGCCACAAGAGAAGCAGAGAGCAGAACATAACGCTGCGCTCAGTGCAGCTCTTGCACCCGCCAAATGCGCAGTGAAAGCCAAGCACAGCTGTCCCTTCACTTGCTCCTCTGTGCTGCTGGCCATACCTGAAGAAAAAAGCAATTGCAGCTGGTATGTAAGGCTGGGAAACAACCGCAATAGCCATGGCTACCCACCCTCTGCAAAGAGAAGTATCCAACCCTCTGCCCATGAAAGGCGGCAAGAACAACCCTACTTCCTGCAACGTTTCAAAAGATGAAGAATCTGCACTGAGTCTCCATGGCCGTTTCAAGAACAGTTTTAACACTTTATCCTGTTTTTATTTCCCAGCCTGGAGAAGCAAGAAATGTTACCTCATGCAGTACCTAAGCACAGTCCCTGCCAAATGAAAAAAAAAAAAAAAAGGTCTAAAGTCATAAATCCAAGTGATGCGAGTATTACAGCTAGGTCACACACTGCCATCAGAAGTGGGCAACGGTGCAGAATGTGGCAAGTACAAAAAACAATCTGAAAAGTGCCACTCCTGCACTATTAGAGCGTATCTCTTGTCTAAGAGTTCAAAATGGTGGACAGTCTTCAAAAAAACTGTTGACAGACACTTTGTATGCCCACAACCACCACTATTAATAACAAGAGTGCAAGAGCATGTCAAGGAAAGCCAGCAGGATGCTTACTGTCTCTCAGTGGCAGATTTACCCTTCAAAACAAGAGCTGAACTCCATTCACTTACAGTAAACGCATGCAGCAAGCTCTTATTTACATCAGAGCCTTCTGAAGACGTGGACAGAGAGACTTTCTTTTTTAACAATAACTTTTTATACCAAAGCACAGAGACCAACCACCAGCCTCTTCTTTGGACCTTTGCTCCCCCTTGCTCTCCTTTTCCATTTTTAAGACATTTATGCTCCTCTTTCAGCTTTTTGGTATTTTACCTTGATCTTACGTCATAGCTCAGCTTAACAGGTCAACAGTTACTCAGTCAATCAAAAAAAGAGAGATTTTATTTCCTTAACTTCTAATTTTGTATGCTTCAATCTGCTGAGAAACAGCCAACACTGTGAAGGCACTCAAAGTTCAGGCAGAATCCCTAAGTCCATACTAATCTTTCTGAAAGCATGTAACCACAGTTGGTGCAGACCACAGCTCTGTACACGTTACTACCTTTCCTGCAGAAATGCAGTACTCAACGTTCATTACAGTCCTAAGCAGGATAACTCCAGCTTACAAGACAACCTGAATGCTGAGCTTGTCAGAGGAACAGAACCTCTTTTCCATCAAGCAGATCTCATGCTCACACAGAGAAGAACTGGTTGGAGAGCGAAAGTCCCATCTGCATGCAGTGCCAGGAACCTGTCTTTCCATCAAAGCAGTCAACGACCTTTTTTCTCAATCCACTCTACCCCTCCCTGCCACAGCAGAATTGTACCCTCCGTGCAGCTACTCCTGCATAGCTGCTCACTAAATACCTGAAGAGCAGGAACCCACCACTTGCCTTCTATGGTCCGTACCTCCTAATCACAGTGATTTTTCTAAGCATTCCTTTTAGGATATATCCTGAAATCCTCTCTTTGAATCAGTCTCTCCTAAAAACATCGTGCAGTACAAACTCAAAAGCAGAATCTTCTGAACTATTAATATTCTACTCAAAGCCAGTTTTGGAGTGAAGTGTAAAAATGGGAAAAATCTGCTTCACTTCTTGCAAAGTTAATAGTGTGTATATATGAGTCTAATGAGCTGAGCTTGTGTCAAGTGTGTATTGACATGGGAAGGGCCTCCCTCAGCTCAAGATTTGCAACCATCAAGTGTACAATTCACAAATCACTCTCCAGGCAAACTCGTATACATTCAAGGCCTTGTCATGCACTTTAGGAGGCTTCAGTTAAAATACTCCCAGCTTCTCTCGTGCCAACCACCCTGTGCTTCAGGAAGGAGGGGCTACGCACTCCAAAAAGGCACCTTCCAAGAAACCCACCACAGACGACACTGTAACTTCATATGCTACAAGCGGTAGTACAAATGACTGTCAACTACATCTGTTGGCAAGTTGGAGCTATTGCAAATACACTAAAAAAGACTGTGCCCTTCACCTCCCAAAGATGCAAGCTGGGACACCGCAGGGGAAGAAAAAAAAAAAAAAGATAATTAATTTATAGTCACTCGAGTTCCTCCATTTTCTTTTTCGCTTTTTTAGTATCTTGTGGTGTTGTTCTCTCGTATGACTTTCATGTCCTTCTGGACTAATAATAAACTGTACTATGAATAGCTGAAGGAAAGGAGAACATGCATGGGACCAATGAACCAGTAAGGGAACGCATCAGGAGTAACAGCATCGATGGGATGGACAAGGTTAGGGAGGGCAGAGTGCAGCACAGAGAAATTAATTCAGAGGAAAGCAGGTAAAGTGGCAGATTTCTTTTCACATACTTTTTCAAGGCACTGTGAAAACTTCTCAGCAGCAGCAAAATGACGCAGAGACAGCAGTAATTTCAGCCAGTGTCTGCCACGCCTGAGGCGTGGTGGGGACTCTGTTCTGCGCCAGCTTTCACGCTAGAGCACTGCGAAGCTCAAACGCACCGGGAAGCACGTGCACACTGCCAGCGGCTGCTGCCGGCCCCGGGCGATAAGCAGCTCGGGCGAGGAACCGAATAGGACCTGACCCTCTATCCCCACTCTAAGTCCAATTCTTGGACTAAATCTTGTGGGGATAGGGTGTGCTCCCCACAGTGCCAAGTCGAACACGATGAATGCCTGTTGTCAGGAAAAATGCATTTGGCAGTTCATCTTTTAAGTGTTTTTGTCATCTGATGAGAGAAATAGTCTTCTCTCTCTATAGCCGTTCCCCTCCAGTTTAATAATTCTCATCCGGTTGAGCCTCAAATCATCTATCTCACACTGGCACCGGAGGAATGGTTCCAGCTCAGCTTCTTCAGCAGAGGAACACCACCCCTTCTATCAAATTCATCACAACTGTCAAAACTTGCTTACCTCTTCTCAGGGCAACACAGCACGTAACCAACCAATTCAACATCTGCCTTTGCGAGCACCAGCAGCAACCAGACGCTCTCACAAAGCCACCTGCCAAACTACTTGCCCCCCTTACCAAACCAAGGAAAAATCATTAGGAAACACTGTAGTAAGGATGATTTCCACAACAAGGAGGAACATTTAATGCATGTCAGCAATAATCCCTGCCTGCTGTTTTATCAGCGCCCTACTAAAACTCTTAGAAAATGTAGCAGAAAAGTAACGTATTTTCCCAGGATGAGAAAAACTGGTCTGGGGGAATGCAGAGGAGAGGTCTCAACTGCGTAGTCTCCATCCTCGACCACCACACAAAGGCAACTCACCGCACTGCAGCTGCACCATACAGCAGGCCACAAAGACAGAAGGAAGGGATTTGGCACGCAGCTCCCAGTCTGTACATGAGGGTTTTGTGGTAACGCAAGCACAGTCCCTCCCTTACACAAGGACACGGTGGAAAACCCTTCAGCCTCACCTAGAGATGGAGCCATCGTTGCCATGGGATTGGTGGGATCGAGCTGGAATCCACCCATCATGAACTGTGCATCTGAGGAAGTGCTGTCCATCTTCAGGTTGGGAAGGTTCATGTTCTGCGCCAGGTAGTACTGGTAGAGCTCGGCCTCGGCGGGGGACGGCAGGCTGCCGAGGCCCAGGTGCCGGTTGTGTTGGATCTGGGACATATTTTGCTGAAGCAGCATCATATTGTGCATGTGCTTCTCACTGGTCATGTGAATACGGAGGTTTCTAGCTACGTTGGTCTCATAGTCGCACACCTCACACCGCCACGTAGGTTTGGTTTTTGGTTTGGTGGGGGAGGGGGCCCCACAGGTGCTACCAATGTTGGCTGCTTGC
>NW_010564350.1:285-1068 GCF_000687285.1 Phaethon lepturus | reverse complement strand
CCCCCTGCCGCGGCCGCCGCCGCTGCCCCAGCGGTGTGGCTGAAGACTTGCTCTCCCCCTCCGTTCTGCAGGTTTTGCATGTTGTTGAGATGCTTGTCGGACTGCATATGAATACTGAGGTTGCCTTTGGTAGTAGTGGAGTAGTTACAGACCTCGCAGCGGAAAGGCTTGTAACCACAGGTGTAGCTCTCACCCCGTGCCAGCCGCGGGTGTGGCTGTCCACTTTTGCAGTAGACACAGGAGCCACCCGGCTCGGGATGTTTCTCCTTCATGTGCGCCTCAAGCGTCTGCTGGTACTTGTAGTGCCAATTGCACTTGGGACACTTGAGTGTCTTACATGAGTTGCGAGAATGCATCATAGTCATGTGGCCACCCAGCGACCGCGAGGAGCCCAGGACCGTGTCGCACTTAGGGCACTCCACGCCACTCCCCGAGGGGCACTCCCCACCCCCAAGTTCACAGAGGGAGCCAGCATGCTGGTGATGGGAGATGTAGCTCCCGTCCTCGCCCTCCGTGCTCTCATTTGGTTCTGGTGCTGTGGCATTGTCTTTATTGGCACTTTCATCGATAAAGTCCAGCCTCCTGCTGCCCTCTGCCACGCTGGCTCCGCCGCCCTCATTGTTAAAGCTTAAGTGATTCCTCCTGTTTGCACCATCAAAGACAAAGGAAGAAGCAGAATTAGAACTAGTAGAAGCTGTGCCCCGCGACAGAGTCTGGAGCACGTTAGGCATTAAGGGAGAGTTAGAAATGCTTTGGTTTGAGAGAGCAAGGTCCTTTTTGCTG
>NW_010564350.1:0-254 GCF_000687285.1 Phaethon lepturus | reverse complement strand
AGCCCCAGCGTCCTCCAGGGGCCGGTCCTCCAGTTCGTCCTCCAACTCGCTCGGAAACAGTCCTTTGCAACCCTCATCATCCTCGTCTTCTTCCTCTTCCTCTTCTTCCTCTTCTTCTTCCTCTTCCTCCTCTACCTCCTCCTCCTCCTCCTCCACCTCCTCAACTGGCTCTGCCTTTTCTGAGAGGCTGTCCTGGTCGCCCCCCTCTTGCTTCTCCCCCTCTGCTACCCCAGGGTCCTTACCCTCTGAGGATT
>NW_010564349.1:25459-25690 GCF_000687285.1 Phaethon lepturus | reverse complement strand
GCCAGACGAGGAGAACGCCGCTTCCTGCGCGAGCGTAACCACACATACAAATAGCCCAGCAAGACGCAGGCTCTTTCCTTCCTCTCGCTTCTAGCGAGGGAGGAGGAAATCGCCGCGGCGGCTCGCTGCGTTGTTCTGTGCTGAATGGGGCAGAGGGAGCAGCGCTGGGCTGCTTCCCCGGGGAGGAGCTGGGGCAAACCCGCTGGGCACGGGCTGGGGGCACAGGCGGGG
>NW_010564349.1:0-25346 GCF_000687285.1 Phaethon lepturus | reverse complement strand
GAAGGGTCTTACAAATATCATTTAGACCTGAGGTCTTCTCACCCATTTTTGGGTCTTCTACAGTAGCTGTGAGCTGAAGCACAAGGGTATATTTTAGTAACATGGCTATAAGCAAAATTTCTGTTTAACTCGTGGTCGTGGCAAGGCACTGGGATTAAGCCAAACGGTGCTGGGAGGCAGCGGGCTGCCAGGGTTTGAGCTCCTAAATTTGGCAAAGCAGCATTAACCAAAACAGCTGCGTCCTTGCCAAAAATAGCCTGAGGCACAAAATGCAGCTCGGACACCCTGGGCACAATAAACAAAGACCACGCGGCACCGCCAGGCATCAGGCAGGACAGGGGACCCAGACCTGGCTGGGAATTCCCTTCCCTCCACACACAGACCAGGTCATGAGCATCCACCTTCCAACCTCTGGGAGCAGAGTCAGGCCCTGCAGCCACATCCCCTCTACCCAGACTAAAAAGGTTATCTGGGCACGGCAGGCGATGCTCCTGTTGTGCACAGGTCAGGAACAAAAGCCCCAGGTGACGTTAAAGGCAGAAAGGAGCCATCCGCCTGCAAGTGCCCTCTCCGTCCCTCGGCGGATGTCCTGCGTCCGCCTGGGACGCAGCTGGGTGCTGCGGTAGCACCCGAGCACTTTTATGAACTGCAGAGTAGCGCTCGGTTTATTCCCAGGCCAGGGAGAGGCTGCAGCCAGGTGAGAAACCAAACTCCAGAAAGTTTTATTTGCAGTCACTCCTCCGTCTCAGCGCAGCCGAGCAGATGCTCCGCTGCTGGTTTGCTGCGATGGCGAATCATGCCACCAGGCCGGGTCGGGCCACAGGTCACAGGGACAAGGCAGCAGCAGTGTTTTACAAGGGGTCAGAGCAGCACAGGGCACAAAGTCCGAACTGGGGTGGTTCCGCTGTGCCAGCTACGCTCAAAACCAGCAGTGCCAGACCACGCCGGGCACCCTCCCTGTCCCGGGGTGGACGAGGGCGGGATGTGCACCCAGAAAGCTTGAACCAGGCTTTCTCTTGGACCTGGCACTTGCTCTTTAATTCCCAAAAAAACATTTCTCACTATGAGATGCAAGGGAGGCCCCAAAGCTGCACGGAGCATGCGGCTTGGGGATGCCCCGCAAGGCGAGCAGAGGGATGCTCCCTGCCATCACTGCAAGCAGGAGCTGCGCTCCCCATCCCCCCGCCCTGTAGAGTTGTGCAAGCACTGGGAATTCCTGCGTTGGTGGGAAAACACTTCACCTCCCTCACCCGAACCCATATCAAGGCAGGGTTTGCAGAGCTCAGGCAGGTGCCTCTTGGCTGCGGGAAGCGGGAAGTAAAATCACGCACACAAACCGCTCAACGCCTTAAAGGAGCGAGCGGTCCCCGTGGGAGCTGCGGGGTGATCTCCGGCCCTGGAGGTGTCGAGATCAGCTTTTAAAGATGCACCTCGTGCAGGCAGCACAAACCAGAAGTTCACCTTCCAGCCCCTAAATCCCACAAATTTGTCACAACAGGCACTAGAGACCTCCCAGCAGGGCAGCAGGAAGCCCCGCAGCTAAAAGAACTGCTTACATCCACCCTGCCTTGACACGGATCCATCTGGTTTTGCTTCACTAAAACAGCGACCCAGCACTATTTATTTCTTTTTTTATACATGGAGAATGAGTCAGATTTATCTGCCAGCAACACAGGCAGCCCAGAGCACATCCTGGCCCTGGCTGCAGGATGCTGGGGCTGCAGCAGAAGCAGGACTAAGCTGTGCTTAACCCAGCATCCTACACAGCACGCTTAGCCTGAGCCCAAGACGATGCAGACCCAAACAAAAATCTCCCTTTGGGAGAGCAAAACCCACAGCAAAGCCTCCGAGCAGGGACCCAGCAGCGGGCAGAGGCTGCACCAAGACCCCCGCGCCGGGAGGGAGCTTGGGCGCAGCTCACGCTCTGGCTCTGATCGCTATCGGCGTCGAGAGCGCGCCGGGAGCCGGGCGGCAGCGGCCCCGTGGGCGGCCTCGGAAGGATGAGGCTTCACGATTTCTGTTCTGAGAAGTGCACCGAGATGCCCTCCTCCCAGAGCGGCTCCTTCCTGACCTCGGTGGTTGACATTTCCCCCCGCCGCTATTCACAGGGGGCAACCGTCAAGTCGGAAAAAAAAACAAAAACAAACAAAAAAACCGCCCCCGAACCTCAAGCAGAAATACCGCATGCCCAAGCTGCCTTCGCCCACGGAGCTCGGGCTGGGCATCGGCTCCCGGTGCTGTCAGAAGTGACATGGTTGGAGGGGTGAAAAGCAGATGTCTGCTTCCTCCCTCCCCCAGACTCACTCCCACCATTTCCACTACACCCTCACCAGCATAAGGTGGTTTTCTCCAAGGGACTGCCCAGAGGTAGGGCCGGCTCCCAGCAGTTTGTAAGCAGGGGGCTTGGAGGTGCCCGAAGCAGAGGGGAGAGCAGAGCCCCGCAGTCACAGCATCCTCTTGGGACGCATCCCGCACCGCACAGGAGTCCAACCCGCAGCCCCCGTTCCCGAGCAGCTCCTTAGAGCCCCCTGAGCAGGGCACAGCGGCACCTCCCCGGCGCTCCCCCCCAGCCTGGGCAGCCGTTTCAGCAAGAAAACCCACCACAGGGCTGGAGAAATCAGTTCAACGGTTAAAATTTGCAAGGTTTAGTAACCAGCGCACCTCCATTCCGCGCGCAGAGCTGGAAGCGTTTCAGACATCGCATTTCACTACTCGGCGACGAGGCTGGAAGGATCCCCGCTCCAGGCTTCCGCTCGTTCCCCGCGATGAGGGCACTTCGATGAGTGCAATCGAGCAGGACCTTAAGCTTCCCTTTGTTAGGGCTGAGCAGACTGAACTCCCTGGGCGTCACGTAAGGTGTATCATTGAAGACTCCTCTCCTTCTCTGGCTCCCCGGTGGCCTTCATCCACCCTCCCTCACCAGCATCCTTCATCCCCTCTGACTCACGTGCAGCCCCGCGGCAGAGGCACGACAGCTCCTTCCCACCCCTGGACCTTTCCGGCCGCGGGCTGCCCTCCAGCCCCAAACCCACTGCGATCCTCCAGCCCTTCCACCGCCTCCGACTCCCCCGTGCGGCATCCCCGGCACCGCCACCACCCGAGCCCAGCACTCTCCTGCACCAAAGGCTCCCCGTTTCACTGCTCACTAGCAAGAAATAAAATATTTTTCTCCCTTCAGCATGCTCTGATTTGACTACCATCTCTCTCCAGCAACACGGAGGAAGGCAAACTCTCTGAAGAGGGTCTCCACGAGGAAAAGGAGGTTGTCCTTCCTAGCATTTTTCTAACAGGTTTTTTTTTGTGAGTCCGAGACAATTCATTTTAATTTGGTTCCTCTAATAAACGCCGCAGTTTTTCTGTTTAGACCCTAGAGCTGGCCACGGGCTCATCCAGGGTATAAATCTGTGATGGCCAAAGCACTCACACTTCTCCTCTTGGCTGACTTCACAGACCTCAGCCATTCTGTCATTTACGTGGGGGGAAGACGACGCATCGGAAGCGATTACTCACCCCCTCTGGAGCAACCTCCAGTAAAATTGTCATGTAAAAATAAAGCATTAAATAATCTAAAAATGAACAAAATTCTAGCAAGGTCTCAGCCCTGCGACGTGGTACATGTTATTTGTTGTACGGTAAGGGTAAAGCGGAGGGGAAAGCAAATAAATTGGGAAATAGAAGTGATATAAGAAGTTAAAAACAAGAAAGGAGAAGGCTACTGCACAGTTAAGAACAAGATGGAGGGATCATTGACTGTATGAGGAACAGAGCCCTGCCATAAGTAACAGCCTGGATCTGACACAGCAATGACAGCAATCGTTAAACTGTTGGTTGTAACACGGGGAAGGCAGAAGAATGTGAAAACATTTTTGCTCTGTTTTTGAAAAGAAATAGGATACACTGTCGGGGGGGAGGCTACTGCACAGTTAAGAACAAGATGGAGGGATCATTGACTGTATGAGGAACAGAGCCCTGCCATAAGTAACAGCCTGGATCTGACACAGCAATGACAGCAATCGTTAAACTGTTGGTTGTAACACGGGGAAGGCAGAAGAATGTGAAAACATTTTTGCTCTGTTTTTGAAAAGAAATAGGATACACTGTCGGGGGGGGTAGGTATGTCTGTGCGTCGTGCTCTGGTTTCCCTCCATCGTGTCTGTTACTGCAGCAGCGAAATACTTCCTACTCCGACGGCAAGGGGGTAGGATGTGGAACGGCAGCTCTTCAAAGCAAACTTGTTAAGAGTCAGCAGGGCTGGACAGCCCGCACGGAAGAGCACAAAGGCGTTGGCCAAGAAGCGGTACCCAAGGACCGGGGCACAGCAGAGCCATTAACGTCACATCCAGAAACGGGGTTCACTGGTCACGCTGAAGACTTTTGGCAACAGCACAAATGCTTTTGATGAAAGGGAACTTTCTGATGTGTAAAATGCCTACGATTCTCCCAGAAATGCCAGGTCACTCTGCCAAACCCCCGAGAACCCACATAAAGAAGACCGAAAGCCAGCAGGCAGAGAGATGGGGGGAAATCCTTAGAAATGAGAAATCACTGGGCAGCACAGCTGCTTCCAGCAGAGCCCACCACCACCCAACCCCTGCCCCGTACAGTCTTGTCTTTGCTAATGAGCCGTAAAAATGACGAAGTCGTTTTTTAAAGGCTACCCTAACACAAACACCAGCGCTGAGGGGCTGGGATTAGAGAAGGGCAGAGTTTGTGAGTGACACAGGAATTGATTAATTATAATTACAGGAAGAGGTGAGTTCTGCGGCGCACAATGAATTGCTTGGCGAGATGGACTCCTTTGGACACGCGCTGTAACGGTGCCAAACACGAGGTCGCGCTTCCAGGAACCAGGAATGTAGGTCACACTTCAGGGCCTGTTTCCCAGAACGTGGGGATGCCAAAAGGATCCAGGAGTCCTGGTCACAGCTGCGTGAACCAAGACCCAGGGTGATGCTACAGCTCAGGGCACAGCAAGAGGGATTAGTCCAGTACTCGGCAGCAGGTAGGATACTGTTTGAATCTCTTTCTTGACTTACAGGTAAATGGAAAAGCAGAGGGGGTTGAAAGAAGAACTGTACAGACAAAAAGAAATCTGGATTGGACAGTCCCCCAAATTAATTTCATTTCTTTTATCCACAAGAGGGTTTGAGAGTGATTTACGTGCAGCCTACAAGTACAAGTATGAGGGAGAGAGGTCAAGATTATATTCAAGTATTACTGCTTCGCCCTCATCACCGCCATCCCAAATCCCTTTGCACCTCTCAACATTTTTATGGCCACCATGGTATCTGACCTAGATTTAAATAAAGCCGATAACAGTATCTCCACACTTGCTTCTGACAATGTGGCAGAGATTACGCCCCTAGGTTTTGAGGACTATATGCATGAAAGCCAGGCAAGGCTGGCTGATTACACAAAGGAGTCTTTCCTCGTGGTGAACGAAGACTCCTCCTCTTTCCATCTCATGCATGGACAACCGGCAAGACGCAAGGCTCCTCTGCTGAACTTAACCTATGTAAGACCTAACATGACTTGTTCAGCATCTTGGTATGTCTTCCTGCATCAACAAGAGGCTCAGCGAGACTGACTGGGTTGGAAATCCCTCTAACTTTGAACATTGGAAGGGAGAGCAGGCCTCCAAACCTCCAGCAGCACCAGCAGCTCGCTCTTACCCAGGTGCCCAGGTAGGTCAGCAGATCATGCAGAGACAGAAGAACAGAAGAGTCTGACCCCATCGAGGCTGTCAGGGGTCAGGCTCATGGACCTACCAGCCCATCTGCTGGAGACAGCATCTCTGCTAAGCCCGTGTAGACATCTTTCCAGTGCGTGGTAGATCCTGTCCTCTGTGCACGTGGTGTGCTGCATTTTAATTCATCTCCTAAAACGAAAGAAGGAAGTTAGTATACTGGGCCCTTAGTTAAGTGCATGGAAGAGAGCACTGCAACGCTTCTACTGTAGTGCAGACAAGATGCTCCTGGTGAAACACCACCCCATTACTGCCTCCTGACACCCTTTCCAACCCCAAAGCCAACGATGCGCCCTGCTCTGCTAGCCCTCGCCTTCCCTCTGCGCCCTCAATCCCGGCAAAGAAAAGGAGGCACACATCCCCGACTCGATCGCGAGAGGCTGTGGGGCCAAGGCACCCTCCCCCTGACCTGCTGCAGGCATCTCCGCCTTCTCACAACTTCCGCCTGCGGGACAGATCAAGTCCCGCTCACGTGCCTGTGGCAAGGAGGCAATCTTGGGTTAGCCCTTCCATCGAAGATAACGCTGCAAGAGATTACAGCTGCAGCACCTTGCAATGGCCTCGGATGGCAGTCATAGAACAGCCCAGGCTGGGAGGGACCTCAAAAGATCACCTCGTCCAAGCTGGGCAAAGTGACAGCAGAGCCCAAGCTCCTACTCCTTGAGTGAGGCACAGATCATCCTTGGTGGCTCTAATGTCCACTGGTGATGGTCACAAACCCACTCCCAAGTCCAACCTTGTATCAGCCAGGGAAGCCTCGGCACTGCCACCTTGCTGCCGCACAGCCAACACGAAGAGAAGGTCCACGTGCCCTTCTGGCAATGCAGGAAAACACAGGGGGAACCTCAGCCCCAGCATCCGAGGACATTGTGAAACTGCGGATTGCACGCCCGGCTGCAACCTTTTCACAACACGGCTCTGTGCATCTCACCTCTCCTCCACGGCTTGTAAACCTTGGGCTGGCAGAGACTGTGCCGGCGGGAGGAGGATTTTATCCCACCTAATGCAAATGTATCTGTCTGGGACACCATGAAAATAAAAGCAACTTGCCCAGAAAGTTTACTTCTCAGTTCTGCCCCAACCGTGAGCAAAGAGGTGCCCAGGCAGAGATTTCGTCCTCCTCCTCCTCAGCACCAGCCCTGGCATCCAGCGGGACCCTGGGGCAGGTACCTCCCCTCTCCCAACGCACAGGGAAGGGTTCGTCCCACAGACTCTTTGCTTCTTGGTTAGAGGCAACACAAATGCACAAAAATAACCCAGGAAGAAGAAATAAAACTGGCCAATACTACAAAAGACACCTGCCAAGGAGGCCTTTGCTTTCAGCCCAGACAGCGCATGCCTGTACCTACGCCACATGTGCAGTTCCCAACGCCACCCTGAAACGCTCCGTCCTCCACTTCTTTGGTCAACGTTTGACGCTCAATATTCAGCGACGGCTGCACCCATCACAGCTCCCCACCTCTCCCCGCCAGGAGCAAAAGCCGCTGTGATCTCGGCAGAGGTTCCACCCGGTCCCCCCTGCTCGGCACTCTCAGCGGGGCCACCTCCACCCACACTGAATTCCTGGCAATTCCCCCAAAAGTGCTCAGTAACGCCGTGCCCAGCTGCTGGGGCTCCCCAAGAGCCAAGCGAGCAGCGAGGCTAGCGCCAGCCCCACCGCTCGGTCCTTGCTGCGCTGGAGAGAAGCCACCAAAGGCTCCAAACAGGTGAAAACAAACCCACAACGAGGAACCACTGACCTGCCAAATGCAAGCTCTCTCCTTACCCCAGAGAGGGTCACGGGCTCCTGCCTCTTGTGTCCCGCCGCCACAGCCTGTTATTATGGTCTCCACCAAAAGTTTTATCCATCCAGAGCGCGTGCACAAGGAACGCGCGAGAAGCGCTCCGCCGTGGTGCCGGGCACTGAATGAGCGGGGAATCTGCACATCAGCACCTTAGTCATGACTTGTGGCAAGAGGAAAGCAGTGACTAAGAGCACGGCATGACTCATAAGCAGCCTTTACAACACCCGGCTCACAAAAATACACCTCCCCTCACGTCAGCTTGTTTTAGAGCGTAGCTCGGTCCTTGGAGGGGAACACGCTCCTCACCGCACGCTCTGGGAGAGCCACGCACTGGCCCAGCCATCCCTTCCCGATGCTTCTTGTGTCCCAGCACAGAACAGGCAGGGACTGTAATGACAAAACATGACAAAGATATTACCATAACTTTAAAACCACAAAAGACAAGTCTTTGGGTTTATTTTTTTTCCTGGCGTGCTATAGACCACACAAAAATCTAACCTCTTCTCCCAAGGCAGTGCTTATGGAAGCATCTTTCATGGGAGAGGACTCAATTTGTCCACCACAACCGAGCAGAAACTTTTCAACCTCTTCTAATGTTTATTCCCCAAACTCTCTCTTCCTTCCCACCCACACTGAGCAAACTGACAATGCGAGGGACAGTTCTCGAGAACGTAATCAGACTTTCCAAGGAGCTCTGTTAAGCATCTCAAGAGCACTAAGAAAAACAAGTGTTGAGGTCAAGGTTTTTAATCAATGCTTTGCAATGATTTATGAGGATGTTGAGCAACTCTGCGGGGGGAAAAAAAAAATCTGTCCCTTCAACATCTCCCTCCAGCTGGACTCTCAGTAGCCGAGCTGCTAAACCAAGAGCTGCTTTGGCAAAACTGCAAGGTGCAAAGTATTTGGAGCAGGTGGAAGGGAAGGTGCAGTCGCTGTGCGGTGAACTGCCTGCAGTCAGATTTCACAACACAGCCGGGGAAAACGCTGCGAGCGGTCATGCCCTGGCACCCTTCGGGGACATCCTCGTCACCAAGGCTGGCTGTTGCTCTGCGCATTTCCAAGCAGAGCAACATGTCGCAAAAAAATGTGGGTTGCCTTGCTTTCTCTCTTGAAAGCGTGACTGACACCTGGGGAGAGCACAACCACCACCCAGGGAAGAGAGAAGGGTTTTGATGGACCAATTGAGGCAAAACAGCAGGGAAGATAACAAGACACCTTCTGACATAGGATTGTCACAAATCTCCTGACAGCAGCTCTGCAGGCAATGCAACACAGTGCCCACACATCAGCCTCCATGGAAAGCACCTAGAGATATTGCTCCTAGGAGGCAGGAATGGAGAGGACACCACAGCAGTTGTGAGGAACATCCTCAGGCAACGACTGAGCATCACCCTTGGACAAGACATTAACTACCTCTCTTCAGAAGGCATACTGCATATGGAAAAGCATGGCCAGATGGGCTGCCAGTCTTGCTCCGCACAGTCTTAGCAAGAGCTGAGTGAAGCAAACAAGGGCTTTATCCCACCACTCCTCACTCATGCACTGGACCCCAGCCCTACAAAATCAAGCTATGGGACTTCAAGTCCTGGATGTTCTCCAAGATGAGATTGGTTGCCCTTCTCCAGTAACTTTGCACCTTAAAAGCAGCCTCCAAACACTGTGCAGTCACCATTTAAGAGACAGAAAAGCCAATGTTTGGAAAAGACAAGCAACTTTTCTGCTGTCCCACAGCAATTTGTGGCACAGCTGGGAGTAGAAGGTAAATCTCCAGCCCTCCAGGCATGTTCCTTACCCTCCCTGCCACCTGCAGTATCAGCACAGTCAGAAAGGACTGGACTTCTTGCAAGTAGATAGCTAGATCTCACATAGGTAGAGTCCCCACCGCCTCGATCTATGCATGTAGCTGACCAACCAAGACAAACATCTACCATCGTACGTCCCAAGAAACACCTTCCTCTCTGTCTCTCCCACGCAGGACGGATGGCCGCCCACCGTCAGCGGGGTGCATCTGCAGACCGCCCCGACGGGGGTGGCAAGAGGAACTGACAGAGACCGAGAGGGGAACCGGGAACCCGGGAACCACAACTGCGCCGATTCCAGCGCAGGGAGGCGGCCGGCTCGCGAACAGCTCCAGGACAAGGCAGGCAGAGAGCAAGGCTTGATCTCGTTAGTGTTACATCACGCCGGTAATGTTACGGCACTCTTGGCCACAGCGGTGACAACATTTAAGCCCTCTGGTATTAAAAATCCCATGTTCTGAGGGAAACCAATTTGCCTCGAGGTTTTACCTTGTTTTTGACAAATGACTAACAATTACCAATGTCATGGGTGTGGGGCTAAGTTGAACCTAACCCCTCAGAAGGTCTGATTGCCCAAAAGGCACCTGATCATTTTCTAACAAGACCAAAAAAAATAATGGTTAAAGTGAGTGAGAAAAGACATAGCACACCAAAGCTCAATTTGGAAAGTATCTTAAGAGTATTTGTGAAATTGTCTCAACACATTGCTCGGATGCAAGCTCTTTGGAGAACTTCCATCTGAGATTGCTTAATTAGAAGTCTTCATTCATCTCTCTCACAGTTAATCAGGTGGACAGATAAATTACAGCTTTCCTGTTCACTAACATCGAATAGGTAAACATTTATCCCTTGGTGGAAAGCAGAAATTTGCTGACCGTTTGTTTTAGATTTTCACTTGTTGTGCTGCTTTGAGGCACAAGGTTTACAAAAACCCCAAAGTTTTCTAAGAATATGAAAAAACCCGCCACTGAGAGAAAAGAATGTATTTTCCTGCTGGGCTGAGAAGCCTGAGGCCACGGGGAGCCCTCAGGGTGTCACATCTTCATGACAGGGGCTTTCCGTTCAGCTGGGACAGACTGTGGTTCCCCCACTTGCTTTCACCATCCCGGGACCTTTCCCTTTTACGGCTTTTCTCCTGCTCGGTATCAAAGGAGAACCCTTTGAGGGTCCCTCTCCTCACAGCAGCCAAGTCAAGGAGATAACTGAGGCCATGAGCAGTTCCCACATGGTTGGGACAGGGCACGTGAGAAGACGAATCGGGGTGACACAGGCTTTTCTGCAAGGAGAGGCTTTTTTCTTGTATGAAGGTCCACATGAGTCCTATCTCCAACATCCAAAGGACTTCTCTCCTGTAGCGGTGGAGCCCAGGACACCGCTGTTAGATGGCAACAGAGGGAAAGCGCTCACAGATCAAGCCCAAAGCTGGTGTTGGCAAATAAAGTAGTGAAGGGAATTAGACTCCCCCTCCTAGAACACCAGCCACCTCCAATCCAACCGGCGGGGCAAATCCCTGACTACCCAACATAGACAGCTCCAGCGTGATGCCCCGGGGAGGCACCACCCCAGCCAGCATGATGCCCCTGCTCTAATTCACTCCCCCCAAGAGGGGAAACCCAGGCAGCCTTGTAATAAGCTGAGATTTCCCCTTCCATGATAGCAAATCCCAGCAGCACCTCCTTGAGATGCCCACAGGCAGGAAAGGACCTGGCTGGAAGTCCTCTGCGGTGGGGAAGCAAGGCACCGCTCCACCCGCGCTGGAGAAAGCTCCTGGTTACCTTCACGGCAGGATAACGCCCTTTCCTGCTCCCAATTCTTCTGAGGCTGCTGGCTGAGCATCCCAGGCAGCAAACGGGAGAGGAAAACCAAGCCCCCTCATCCCTGGGATCAGCTCGATAGCACGCTGCCAATGCCAACAGGCGGAGGGACGTCTCGCGGAGACACTAGCTCACGGGCTAGCACAGGGAGGCGGCTCAGCACTTGGCTCGCTGCAGCGGTAGGGCTTAGGGCACTGGGGAGAAAAGGGCAAGAAGTCTGATGAGGCTAAAGAAAAAAGGAGCTTGGTCTGATGCTGCAATGGAAGGAAAACCACCTACTTGGGAATTAAAGCAATTGGATTCTCACCAGAGCTTTTTTCAGGGCAAGATCCTCACATAGGCACCCCAGCAAGGTCATCACTTCCCTCGAGCAATACCTCAGCTTTCTGCCTCTTCCATTTCATCCTCAAGATGGGCAGTGGGCATGAGGGCAGCCTGGGAGCTTTGGGAGATGCATCCCCATTGCGGGGGAGGAGCTGGACACACGGCTGTGCCATGCGGTGGAGCAAGTGGACGCATGGTACCTGCTCCTCCAATGAAGATGTCTGTTCTTCTTAGATTACAGAAGAAATCTTCGTCTTAACTACCCTTAGCTTGCAAGATGTTACTGCCTCCACTACACCCCATACAGAAGCCAAAGATAGAAACTCAGAGCCGAGCGAGGGAGCAGCTGGAGGAAGTCTTTGTAGAAAGCGGGGCAACCAGGGGAAGAACCTGCAATTTTTAAGATTCAAGCTTCAGCCTTCGTCTGTTTACTACTCAAGTAAGTACTCTGCAAAGAGCAGGGAGATGAAGGTGATAAGATGTTCGTTCAAACCACACAAAGGCAGCGTATCAAAAGATCCAGGAGGCAACTGGTTTGACAAACATCCTTTCAGGGCGCTCGCAAAGGAGAGCTTACCATCCAAACACCCGGCACCGCACAGCTTCCTTAGAGGGCCTCGCGTTCCCGTCCCGCTGAGCAAGGACGAAAGCTGCTCTTATCCCAGGGAGCCACGGCAGGGACCGTGAGTGGCCTTCGCTCCTTGGCCTGCAAAACCTCACCTCCAGGGAGCCTCCACTCCCTGAACCAAGAGAGGAATAGGCAGCAGAGGAGAGACACAGAGAATCTTTTCCAAAAACCAGCTGGCAAAACCCAGACCAAGCCCTCGCTGAATCCTAGCCGTGGAAAAACTGACTAAAACCAACCACCGATGAGACCACAGAGGACAAACGCAAGAGAAACCCACTTTAGGTGCCAGCACTTACATCTCTGCAAATCCCCCCACACACCTACTCACCCACCCACACCGTGTTGGCTTGCAGAGATCATCACCGCTACCGCTGCCAGGCTTGAGAACAAGGGATAGGACTGAAAAATTTGTCATTAGGTCTCATTTCTTGTAAGTCAGTTGTAGCAGTGCCTGGGCACCCAGCAGGACCACCCCTTTTCCTCATCCATAAAGTGAGGAGCCCACTTACTTGGAAAAGCCCAGGTTACAAACCTGAACCCCAGCAAGATCCCCGTGATGCATCCGCTGTACTTACACACAGCAAAATACAACCAACAGGCAAACAAAACCAGGAAAAAAAGGCGTTATCCCCCTCTGTTACCCTCCTCCTTTTCTTGGGGTGCAGAGGGAGGAAAGGAAGAGGACACCAGAAATTAAGCATCTTCTCCCAGGACATAAAGGAGAATCTGAAACAAAAAAACGCACTTTAATGCTGTCTGCGCAAGCCCAGCTCAGTCGCCTCGTATCATCTAGTTTGACAGTGGGCACAGGAGAGACGTAAGGGCACGTGGCCATCTCATTCATGCCCTGCCCCAAGGCGGGACATGAAGACGTCAGTGACGGGTCTCTGAGCAAGGCACACCCAGAGCAGAATTTAGGGTGTAAACAAATCACACAGGCTGTTGGGAAGGGGCAGCAGGACAGGATCGCCCAGCATGGGGCTGGAAAGGCGGGCAAAGGGGCAAAGGCCACTGGGGCCAACGCTGTGAATATTTGCTGCCATCAGGATACCAATGAATGAACCAGAGCAAAAATAGCTCCAAGGAGCAGTGCAGACTCTGGGGTTTGGTGGTGAGGATCCACAACACAAGTCTGCTGGAAGCAACACATGCCAAGGAGAAGTTGTCCAGACAGAAAGGCACTGAGTGACACACTGGTGATAAAGACATTGAGACCAAGGTGGTTTTTCAGAACTAAAACCACCAAAAGTGGTTGAACATTGGGTTGAACAAACAACAGAGGAAAGCGTTCGGCCTCCTGGACACACAGGGTGTCTGGTGGTCCCACAATTGCATCGATGTGCAAAACTACCACCAGGAATGAGCGGCCCTGCCCATCCCTGGCAAACTCCACATTTGAGGTACGGGGATGCATCTCTGCTGGGAAGGATGAGACAACCTGCTGGGAGAGCCCACCAGCAACTGATGCAACCTATTTCTGGAACTGCTCTGGAAGGAAGATTTTCACAGCAATTAGCCCCTCCTCTGGGACGGCTGGAGCAGCACACGTAGAAAGTCTTAATGTAACGTATGAGCTACAAGCCATTATATGAACCGGCAACCTTAAAATTGCTGTGGGATTTGCACATAACGCAGGATTCTGAGCAAAACTGGAGCATTTGGAAGTGAAACAGGAAAGAAAGGTTTACACAGTGATTTCGTCTTAAAGAGGAAGATAAAACTCATGGCACACGAAGAAAACCTGCTTCTGGAAAAACAGCAGCATCTGTGCCTACAGGATAACCGTGCTAAGGGGCATTATTTCCTATAGGAACGGTGCAGGTCATCCCTACATGCTAACAGTAGGAAATGAAGATCTGATTTATTAGTGGTAAATGCTGTCTCAGGAAGAGGAGAGGTACCAACCTGGCAGGTCCCTTGAGATAAGTGCACAGCAACACCACGGGACTTGAGGAGTCTGCGAGCAGCAGGGCAATGTTGTTGTTTTGCTGAGCTGCAAAGCCTCATTTACACCAGAAAACGTGAGAACTGGAAAGCTTTACTAAGACGCAGAGATCGCTCCTTGTTCTCACTGTGTCTGAGAAATGGGCTGAATGACGGACTCCCACCACAGAGCAGGGAAAGCACCTAATGTGCCAAAAGCCACTTCGGAGTCCTTTTAATATCAAACGGCACCTAGAGAAGGTGACACAAAAGCAGCAAAGCAGCACCCAGGTTTTATCTCCAGCTTTGGCTGCCCACTCCCCTCTGGGTGCCGGCTGGGCAGCCCCGCAGTGGGGGGGTTGGGGGCCGGCGGGGCTCCTTGCAGCAGTGCAGGAAGGGGGGGCTCAGCTCAGCCCGAGAAATCGAAACGCGAGATGTGATTCATCTCACCAAACTGCCGACAGCTCGATTCAGACACCTCCTCGTGAGCGACTCACCTGGGGCTGCTCAGGATGTGCCGAGGGGCATCTACGATGGGCTCTTGTGTCCTGCCAGGACACGCCTGCTCCTCTCCACGGAACGCAAGGTGACTAGCTCCAACGCAGTCACCCAGCTCGCGGCTATGCAGAGCCGGACTGGACGAGCCCAGCCACGGACCTGGATCTCAACAGGCTTCTTTGCAAAAAGAGGACCAAATTAATCACAATACAGATTCACGAAAGAAAACGGCTCTGTGGGAAGGCACAGTGGTGGCCATCATAGCATCCACAGCTGGGGCACAGCGAGCAGCCCTAAGGGGCAGACCGTAAGGTGGTTTGAAAGTTAAGTCTCACCTAACAACCGCACGTCTGCACAGTCCCTTCTGCTGCTGCTCCGCCTGCCAGGCTGCTGACCGCGGGCACTGCGTGCCAGCACGCAGCAGAAGGAAAAGTCTGTGGCCAGAGGGGAAAGGTCCCCAGCTTAGAAAAACGCCTAAAACATAACTGCAACCGAAGGATGGAGCAACTGTCCCAGCTGAGGGCAGGAAAATAAAAAACATCCAAGAGAGGCAGAAATAAGGGAAACTGCCTCTGCTATCTCTCTGTAATAAGGAGCCTCTGGTCATCAATTTTGAGTCTAGTGCTTTGCCCACAACAGCAAACCCACCAAAAAAGCACCTACGGCATCGTACAACCCCTAAAACCCGGAGATACGGAGCACCACGCGCCCCAGGGCCGTGCTGCGGGGCAAAGCAGGGGAGCAATCACAGCTCCAGACGGGCAGGATCTCCCTAACACGGGGCAGGATTGACTTTTTATTGCCCAGCGTGACTTCCCCCGTCCTGCACCACAGGCCACACTGATGCTTTGCTCTCGGCGAAGAGCGAACGCGCTGGAGGGGTGAACGCAGCGAGGCCGTGCCGCAAGGCAGGAGCAAGACCTGGCGGAGGGCGAGAGAGGGAGGGGGGAAGAGAACGACCACGAACCTCCGCACGCACACGTGATGTCAGAGCCAGCAGCGCTCAGCATCACGTAGCCCCGAGCGACACCACAACAACAACAACAACAAAAACAAAAAAACCCAACAGAAAAGAAATATCGACGCATGGAAAGCAGGACTGGCGCGGTCACGGGAAGCAGGTCACCTGGGGTGCAGGTCTGCACAGATGCCGCGGCTCTGCCGCGCAAGCAACACCTCTTGCAGAGCCGCAGGAGGAGCAGAGGCTTCCGGAGCGTCTGGGGACAAGTATTTTGAACCTCCGGCGAAGTAGGGCAACTGGGTTTCGGGCTGTAGATCCCACAGTACCAGCACTTTTCCGTGGTAATCACAAGTGGTTTATCGCCCCAGCTCCCTCCAGTACAGCTTTGCTCTGTTCAGCCAGCACTAAGTACCCCCAGCTCAGGGGATCAGAAGAGAAAGCCAACAGGAAGCTGAGAAATGCCTAAGACATGTCAGCTCCACACAAACGCCCCCATCCAAGCCCTTCACATTGCTGAAAATGGGAATTATTTCATGGGATTTCCCAAATTCCATCCCCAAGATTACCTGCATTAGCAGCCAGAGCTTAAAGCTAACGCTTATGCGATGAAGACGCTGTGTGCTCTGAAAAAACAAAACCAGGAGGTGCAAACAAACACCAGCTCCGAACTGCAACTGCTTCTGGCTTCGGAGACCGCGAGTTGGAGGCTCCATGGAGAGAGAAAAATAAATAACTATCCAGAAGGGTCCTAACACGGCACACCGTTGCCGTCATTCGCTCTGGGATACGCTACGGTTGAGCCAATAACGTCTCAGACGTGTTTTAGGGGCGTCGGGAGCGGGACTCGCGTGGCTCGCAGGCAGCCGGCTAGAAGCAAGCCCCCGCGTGCTGCGGGCGTTGGGTACCGACTGCCAAGGGCGCACCTTTGCCATGTCCCACCTGCGGGTCGGCACCTGGGGTGGCCATCAGAGCAGCCCGTGACCCACGGAGACGCTGCTTTAGGGTCAAGTTTTCAGAAAGGTGTGCGGTTAACGAAAGCAGCTAATTAAATCGCAGTAGGAGCAAAAAGAAGGATGCAAGAAACTTAGCAAAACCAACAAAATAATCAGGGGAACTTTTTCAAGGTGAGCAAATTCCTCAGTGAATTGGACTGGATTTCAGCAAAACGCATCTGCTCGAGGGTGCACAAGGCAAGGAGCGATGGGGAGGGTGTCTCGAGGACTCAGAACGAAACCTTTTGACCCATCATTTCGAAACAGTGTTTGCACTCATCTGACTGTGATTCAAAAAGTAAAAATCAAGCCTGAAAAAAAACGAAACTTCTCATTTCTGAACAAATAAGCCATTTTCCTCCACTCACCAGTGTTTTGGTTCATGTTGCAATGAGCAAGCCCCCACCAAGCCGAGCAAGCCCGCAGGGCTCTCCTGGGGACCAGCATCACACCAGTTTTCCCGTGGCTTCCTCAGAGCTGGCGCAAGGCATTAACCCCGCGGCACGGGCAGGAGAAACGCCGTGCCCAGGTCACAGCGGCCAACTTGCAGTGTCCCAGCTGAGCATGCTTGGAGGGGGAGCGTCGGCGGCTCAGCTCACACCCCAACGGCATTTTTATGAATGGAAAAGCTTTTCGATCGTTTCCCAGCTGGTTTCCCCGCTGGGAAGAGCCAACCGGGAGCGCTCGGCTCCCCCGAGCCCCGCTGCTGACCCGCCAGATGGTTGAGAGCAGGAAGGAGCTCAACTCAGCGCCAGCGGCACCGGAGTATTGTTTATCTGCTGGTTCCTGTTTTTAGTTTTGTCTCTGTTTTCTTTCTTTGTTCTAAAATTGTGTTGCAATGGCGATACCTGGTCTGAACGACACAGGATTGCTTTGAAGTAAGAACCAGCCCGATGCTTCATGCCGTTGAATTTTCTTATCTCATAAAAGAACAGAGGTCCCAACCCCAAAGCAAACCATGATCGGATTAACCCCCACGCCCTTTGTTTTTAAGCTGAATTGGAGCAGAGATTAATGGCACTCGGGAGCCCCTGGTATGAAGGCACACCCCGTGCACGTCCGATCCTCCCAAATCTGGGGCCGGCAGCGGGGACACGTTTCCCGGGAGGAAGCAGGGCTGCTACGGGCTCTCCGTACTGGAAGACCAGTTCAAGCGATGATGGGATTTGTCACCAGCACCTGTTTGGCAGCGGGGAGCCGATCAGCAACTTGTCATCCAAGGGCATCCTCATTGCAAAAGGTAACTACAGGGCTATTGCCGGAGCTGACGCAGGGTCTGCTGCTGGTGGGCACCCAAATCCTCCTGCAGTCCCACTTGCCAGGGTGTCCTCTGAGTCTCAAGCACGAGGCAGGTGTGAGCAGCCTTCATCAGGAGGAGGATGCTAGCAAAGACCTCTTGGTCGTGCTCTTCATGGGCTCCTCACCAGGGTTCCTCTCGCCATGACAAAGGGACAAACCGGTCAAAGAGGTGGCCCGTGGGCAACTTGGGGATTTGATGCTCCTTAGTTTTGGGTACCAGCAGGCCAGAAAAAGCTCTTTAGACAACAGCACCCCTGAAGGACACGGGAACACCAACGCAACAGGCTTCCCCCGCGTTCCCATCGCAGCGCTGACGCCCTTGAGCGGGGGCAGTCACATCCCCCTCCCCAGGGGCCCGGAGGAGGGCTCGGAGCCCGTTTTGGGTGGCCCGGCGCGGGGCTGAGGCTGACCGCGCCCTGCGGCAGCTCTCAGCGACTGAAAGAACAAGCCCTCGCAGCCCCAAGCCACAAGCACAGATGGGAGCGAGCTACACTCCAGCTGCAGCTCGCAAACACACGTCCTGCCGCTTGCCGAGGAGGGGCCGGGCTACAAGCTGTATTTTTAGCAAACAGGGACCAAGCCCCAAAAACCCATGGTGGCCCAATCGCACTCCTCTCCGTGCCTGCCCCTGAGGGCTCCTGCCTTGGTTTCAAGCCTGCATGTCCCCCACTTCCACCTGCACCCTCACAGTATGGGTGCCAGCCTCAAAACTTCCCCCTCCCCATCGTTTTTTCCTCCATTCCCCCCTCTACAGCCGGTGGTCCCTGTAGTCCTGCTTGCCACAGCCCCCTCCCGGAGCAGCCTCGAATCGGGGTGCTGTGGCAGAGCCCTGCGAGGGGCACGGCTCCCGGCAGAGCCCCTCCGATGTGACACTGGACACACCGCACTTCATCAGAGAGCTGCAGAAAGGGAAAACGGCCCCAGTGCTTGCATGGCTTTTAGAGTAAAAAAATTAAGTTTCCAGGCTGTGCTTGAGAACCACATGTCACTGCCCCAAGGCTGAAACACTTCATTCCCAAAGCCCAGGTTAGCACCAGCTCCCCCCAAGAGTCACGATCTTCGGGAATTATTCAGCCCCTATTCCCTCAGCACCAGACTTGGACATTCTTTAATCAGATTTTATCCTCAAATCACTCCTCCGAGGAAGCAGCCCACTACTATCCATGCAGTAACGGGGAACCGAGGCTGATGGGGAATGGTAGAGTGACTTTGCCCAGGTCACCCAGGAAGCCTGTGGCAGGACAAGGACCGTACCAGTATCCCAACAGCACCTTCAGTCCAGAGCATTTCACCTTCTGAGAGCTGCTGTAAAACCCCATCACCACTGGTTGCCCGGGGACTGTTTCTTGTTTCTGAGAAGTGCCTAGATGGTCTTTTTTGAAAATAATTTTTTTAAAAAAGAAACGGCACAGGTTCAGCAAAGTGAGGCCACTCTGCTCTGCCAGCAGACGGCTTTGGGGGGCTCGGAGCAGACCTGTGGGTTTCCCACCGGCACTCCCGGGCTGGCAGCGACCTATTCCACTCCCCTCTTGCCTCCAGGGAGACCTCAAGTTGTTTCTTCGCTTTTAACTTCAAAATGTTAACTCCAAATAACTGTGAGGTTATTCTGACAGACAGAGCTCCAGCTTGTGTCTCACATCTGCCAGCGCCCGGCTCGCCGGCAGGGATCAAAAGGCAGAGGGAACGGATCGGGTCACCCCCCTGGGAAGCCCACCTCCCTACGGGAACATGCTCCACTCTCCCAATCAACAGGGGAGGTGTAAAGACCTGTCTAATTAGCTAGCCTGACCCCCCTGCCTTTAGCAGAAAGGCCAATTAACAAGCAATTTGCCTCTAGCAGCGGCGGGTCCTTGGTAGATAAACAACCGCTACTTTTCTGGGAGGGCAACTGTCAAGTGGGTTGGGTGCGAATTGCTTTTGGTCGCAGCTTTCTGACATTTTGCAGCTCTTTCTGCTCGCCTCCCCCAAGTCCCTCCAGTAACCGCGCCAGGCCCCCATCTCTACAGGCTGCGATCGTCTTGCCAAGCACACGGAGTGCTGGCCCCAGACCACCACAGGGTTTTGCTCTTTGCATCAGCCAAGGCACCACCCAGCCCCGTTTGCAGTGAGTTACAAGCCGGGTAACGATTCGAGAGAGCATGTAGCAGCCGTGGTTGGCTTTGCCTGCGGCCACCCCCTGCTCCCCTCGAGCCGCGCGGCCACGCGGCTCCAGGAGCCGAGGGATGCAATATCAGAACCAGCCCTTTCCTGCCCGACAGCACGGGCAGCCTGTTCGGGTCTGTCCATTGACGCTACCACCAACCCCGGCGCTCCAAAAATTGCTGAGCATCCTCCTCCCTTCAGAGCCCTTACACAGTGTTCTCCCGTTGGACACACCACAGTAGGAGCTAACACGGATAGTCACTTTAGGAAACCTGCTCTAAAAGCACTGACCTCCTTTCCATGAGCACGGGCGTTGCAGTGCTTCACCCCACTGCTCCCGGCCGGTGAGAGGGGATGCAACGGCCAGGAAAGGAGGACCCGACTCTCTCACGTCCAGGGTCACCAGCCGATGGGGCAGACCCTGCACTGGGCAGGGGCTTGGAGCAGCCACAGGTCTGCACGGAGCCTCCACCGCTGCGGCTGTGCCCAAGGGAGGAGTAGGATCGCCTTCCCGAGATGCCAGTTGCACAGCGTGCAGCACCTCTTTCATGTCTGCTTGCGTCAAATGCTCAACTGAACACAGACAAAATGACTTTGAGTCTTCTCCTCTAGGCCCCCTTCATAGGGAAGGTCTTGGCAACCTCAAGGAATAGGAGACCAAAGCAGAGCCGCCCCGTACATCTGCAGGACTGGAGGAGGACCAGCCAGCAAGACACATCTATCAGTCTTTGGCATTCCTCCATCCAACCACGGGCAAGTCATTAATTTTAGTTTTCAGTGTTTATACCAACAAAGCACCCTACACAGAAGGAGCTGAAACACTGCCCAGTTCAGCACTGCCACACCTCCTCTGGAGACACCCTCCTCCCCTCGTCCCCAACACAGGCTGAGTGACCCCCACTTTAGTGTCTCCGTGTCCGAGTTGCCCATTTGTAAATGGGACGAGAGCAACAGCGGCACATCAACATCACGGGCACCCATCAGCACCCACGGGCTGCCCCAACACGCCGGCGCCGGGTTCCCCGGTCGCAACGGAAGACAAGACCCCCAACACTTCCCTCCCTCCCAGACCGCTCAGACCTTGAGCCGAGGGAAAGACAGTGTTGTCTAGTGGTTACAAAGAACCGAAAGCCCGCAATAGAAACCAAGAGCTCCAGTGCCCTGGTGTGGCGAGTGACCTCTCTGTGCCTCAGTTTCCTCCTCTGAAAGCAGAGGCGAGGGCTCCTGCTGCAGCACGCTCTTAGCCACCGGCTGCCAAGCAGTGCCAGGTAAAGGTGAAAGCATCATTTTCTTTCATCCTGTGATTTTTATTTCCTAGCGTAGCCTTCAGAATCCCATTTATAACCCTGGCAGGTAAGGCTGGCAGAGCAGGACATGTCAAAAAGCATGGTTGTAATACAGAAAAACATACTAATATTTCTCAGAGGTTATTTCTAACCCACAACAACCACTTGCCTTAACCAAGATATCCTGCCACGGGCACCTCAAGACCAGAGCACCCAGATACCCATCCTCAAACTTCTTGAGCAGTAAGACGGTGACACACAATCAGAACAGGTCAGGCAACAGCAAATTGCAGAAATAAAGCTACGCATGAGAAAAACACATGTTCTCAACAGCAGTGCACGCAGGGGAGCCGTGGATTTGACTACTAGTACCAGAACTGTCCTGGAGCTCTGTTTTTTTTAACCCCAAATTCCTAAGAAACAAAATACAGAACTGCCTTGCCCAGACTCTTGCAGCAGCAGCAACCACTCAGCTCAGTAAATCTAATTAATGAGCCAGGAAAAGTGTCATTCGTTTGCGAACTACTTCGCCCAGGGTTGCCAAATAGACAGATAAAGGATTTAGCTGGGGCCTATTCCAGCCAAAGGAGCTGGGAACCTGGCAGAGATCGCAGAAGATTAGAGAGGGCTGAAAAGAAAAAGAGAGGGGGGAAAAAAAAAAAATCAAAATAGATTAGCACTTTCAAAATGCAAGCATGTAA
This sequence comes from Phaethon lepturus, assembly GCF_000687285.1. Lineage (NCBI taxonomy): Eukaryota > Metazoa > Chordata > Aves > Phaethontiformes > Phaethontidae > Phaethon > Phaethon lepturus. The sequence continues at coordinate 3,449 of NW_010564349.1, read as the reverse complement.
ATCAGCTTACGTTTTATATAATGCCACCCTTGTGAGCGTCTGGCCACGGGTCTGATTACAGCACAGCAGTGCACGAGAAGCCTCGGCTGAGCTGAGTTTTATTTGGGCTCAGAAATCTCACGCCACCAACTCCCTCACAAAAACGGCAGTTTTGTTTTTACCGGCTTTGTAAATTCTCACAGGAAACCAATTAGGGGAAACCTGGGAACAGAAGAAGATTCATAATTGCAATTAAGGCTTCAAAGTACTTATCCCAAGCGCGGCCGTTAAAATGAGAGCTGGGGAAGAAAAAAACTTTTGAAACACAGATACCCCCCAGGCTGGAAGAGCTTCTCACTCCCGTAACGACTCATCACCTGGCCGACAAGGAGCCCACCCCAAAGGGGACCCGAGCAGGACTGGCTCCCGGCTGCCACCTCCCCTGCCAGCACCTTTGCCAGGGTGCTGGGATGCTGGCAGGAGGCAGGCGCACAGGGTGTGTGCATTTTCCTCCCACCTTTGGTTTGGGGAAGAATGTTGAGTCCTGTATACATTAAACTTTTCCCCGCTGAAATTCTTGATGTCAAACAAAGCCTTTGCTTCATCCATTTGATGTTCTCAACTCCTAGGACCACTCCTAAACCATTGCAGCATCCCTGGCAAGGACAGAATGGCTTTGCAGACTAGGCTGCCTGCTGGGATACGAGAGATCTGGGGTTGAATCTACTGTCAAAGTGATCCAACGTTCGTCACTTGGTGCTACAAACCACAATCCTTCATACCATCAGAAATGAAGATGTCCTCCTAGGAGTTCAGCAGTTTCAGCAGTAATCTGGATACTAAGAAACAGTGTCTGAACAGTCCAAAGAACTGTGTCTGCATCACGGCAGAGCTGCTCTGCCCGTCTGCAATCAAACCTGCACCCCAACAGCCCAACACAAACACTGATGCAGCTACACTAAGAGCTGGGAAATCTGGCCTGCAGACACACCTACAGCAACACTCACATGGACTTCGCTGTCACCACGGGATGGAGGTGGGTCTTCTTGTTTTGCTTTCACTTTCAAAGAAGCTCCAGTTCAAGGTGAAATATCACCGAGGAGATGCTGGAGGTTACCCCCACCCTCTCAGACAGAAAGCTGCAGTCATTTGTCTTGGCTTGAGATCCACAACCCAACCAGCAAGTGGTGGGAGCTGAACCACAGCTGCTCATGTTAGCAACCCCAAGACAGGCAAAACCCGAAAATACTCAGTGATCTGCTCAAATGGAACATGTTTTAGCTCATATCCTGGGCTTGCCCATTTCAGCTTGGAGTAGAACAGAACAGCCCTACTTGTAGAAGTTCAGTCCTCCAACAGCAGCTGATCTACATCAGGGCCTCTGGCATGTTGAAAGATGCCAATGATACACACAGGACTACCCAGAGACTTCTAACCAGAGCTACAAACTTCTTACATCTGGGGAGGGGGGTGTGTGTGTATATATTCCATACTCTTCTTTCTTCCCATCTGTCTGTCTATCTATCTATTTTCCATAATCTCGTATCTAGTCCTTTTCCTGCAGAAAAGCTCAAGTACGGGAAGCACAATTTACAGGAACAACACACCTGCACTAGGACATCTTGCAGCCCTGCACTCTCAGTTTTGGGTTGTCCCCCTTCTCATCCATCATCGGCAGAAATGGTGGTGGTAGCCTGTGCTATGACCCCAAACGTGGACTCACTGCTCCAACGTGCCCTTGGCAGGAAAAAGCATTGACAAGAGCCAAAGTAACTCACCCAAGGTGTCAGGGCAAAGCCCTGGTAGATCTGGGAAGAGACCGCGGAGGTCCTGCACCAGCTGTAGGGCTGGACTCACCACCTCTCCGCTCTGCCCGTTCTCACTGCCAACACTCACAGACACTTCCCTCATGACGGCACCTCCTCTCTAGACAACACTCCCAACAACAGCTTTTCTTCCAGCCCCTCCCAACTTCACCCTCTCTCTAAATAGACTGAGAACATCATGCTCCAGCAGGCAGCAGAGCTGAGGTAAAAGATGCAAAGGCTGCTCTCCTTGGTGGATGCCTGCTCTTCCTTCCACCAGATGCACCAAAGTCCCTGGAGCTGCAGCAACGCTTGTGCCCAGCACAGTCTGGAGGAGGAAAGATCTGCTATGGCTGTACATGGAACGCAGGAGCCCACACGAGCAAAGTGACTTGCCCTCAGTCATCTTCATCCATAGCATGCCCTTAACTGCATCTGCTTTCCTCCATGTGTCCACACCCACTTTCCATGGCCTCGCACACCCCATCAGCTGCCTTTTGCCATGGCTGAGTCGTTCTCAAGGATTTTATGGGTGAGGCTGGGGGTCTACTGCAGGATCTGCTGTGTGACCTTGGAAAGTCGTTTGTGTATCTGTAAATGTATTTGCTCTAGGTGTTTTTGCATAAGCTACTTTCCCTGTGGTGTTTTTGCCCTACCACTGAACACGTAGGACTCAGTAATCAAATGAGGTCAAAGAAAATTCCAGCCAAAACCCTGGCAGCCTCAGTCCCTCCCCGGCAGCAGCCACTGTGACCAGCCAGCAGCATCCAAACGAGCACAGCCCAGGCTCGGAGAATGGCTCTCCTTCTCTGGTAGCACAAGACAAACCATCACAGAACGTGGGAATAATCCTGTGGGATTAAGCAACCTGCCACAACCAGGGCTGACATCTAAACGCACGGGCAAGCAAGGACACAGACTGTGAGTTACCAGGGGCAGAAGAACTGGAGAAGGCAACACTCTGGAGGAAAGACTGCAGAGCCTGCAGCCCACCCGTCCTCTGCCTCTCATTACGCACCGAGTAGACTTCCCGTCTGAAGAGGAAGCCACAAGCCAGGCAGCTGAATCCATCCGCACAAAAACATACCCCTCCCCACCGGCCAAAGCCGAGGGCTCCGCCACGGGCTCGCCCATCGAGATGGTTTCCAAGAGCAACCTGCACTTCTGCATTTTTGACAGAGATCTTCTTACTTCACCTTCCCGCGCGCTGGTGCCAAAAGGAGAAGTGCTCTGGAGCCGGGGGGAAGTTGTGCCACCGTTTCCTATTCTGGATGATGATTTCACGCTCCTGCCACATCCGAGAGCCACACGTGGCACCCGCCACACTGTGCAAACAAGCTGCGAGGCTGTCAACATGCAAAGGGCTCTGGTTTGGGCCAAGCAGTTCCGGGAAACTCAACAGTCGTGTTCAAGAAAATACAAAAATAAAGACCACACACAAACGATCTGGTCAGAGATAACCATGCTGTCCCTTGGCACTGATGAGGCTGCAAGATGCCAAAGCAGGGCATGTGGCTCGGCGACAGGGAGGCTGGGGAAGGAAAGACTTGCGAAAGCAGCAGTCCAGGTCCAAGCAATGACTTTCTGCGCTCCCCTAAGTGACGACACGTACGGCTAGGTTGGGCTCAAGCAACTTAGTGCTCCCTCAGTAAGTTTGCAGATGAC
>NW_010564348.1:0-9274 GCF_000687285.1 Phaethon lepturus | reverse complement strand
CCGGGGCAGAGCCTCCCCGACGGTGGACGCGGAATTTTTCAAGCAGCTGCTGGAACTTCGCAAGCTGTTCTTCCCAAAGCTGGTGAGCGCCGAGCTGGGCTTGCTCTGCCTCCACTCGGTCGCTCTGGTTTCCAGGACCTTCCTCTCCATCTATGTGGCCGCCCTCGATGGGAAGATTGTGAAAAGCATCGTGGAAAAGCAGCCTAGGAGCTTCGTCTTCAAATTAATCAAATGGCTGATGATTGCAATCCCGGCCACTTTTGTCAATAGCACCATACGGTACCTGGAGTGCAAACTGGCCCTCGCCTTCCGCACGCGTCTGGTGGATCATGCCTATGAGACCTACTTTGCTAACCAGACTTACTACAGAGTGATCAGCATGGATGGGCGGCTGGCCAACCCTGACCAGTCCCTCACCGAGGATATCATGATGTTCTCACAGTCTGTGGCACACCTTTACTCCAACCTCACCAAGCCCATCCTGGATGTCATGCTCACCTCCTACACGCTCATCCGCACAGCGCGGTCCCGGGGGGCTAACCCCATTGGGCCCACGCTCCTGGCTGGGCTTGTCGTCTACGCTACGGCTCGCGTGCTCAAGGCCTGCTCACCCAAGTTTGGCAAGCTGGTGGCTGAGGAGGCGCACAAAAAGGGCTATCTGCGCTTTATGCATTCACGCATCATTGCCAATGTGGAAGAGATTGCCTTTTACCGAGGGCACAAGGTAAGGAGGAGAGAAATTGGAGGGTGTTGGGGTTGCTCCTGCAGTGCCAGAGCAGACCTGTGCTTCCCCTGCTGCTCTCCCCGAGAAGTTTGGGTCTCTCTGACATTTAAACCTGTTTACAGCTAGCACTTCCCGTTTCCTAGGAAAGTGTCTGGGGGGAGCGGACCGTAGTTCCCTTATGCTCTGACAATGTTCCTGTTTTGCAGCTGGATCCGATGCTTTTCTAGAAAGCTAGTCTCCTTTCTTATTTTTCCCCCCACTCAGTTCGTTCTGTTTAACTTTTCCAGGCATTTTTTGTTTTCCACATATGTTTATGAACTACCGGATGTAATGCTGCAGAAACAGCAACCAGGGCACTGCAGAAACTTTAGGGGAAAACTGTGATAGCACAGAGAGCACTACAACCTTTGACACTCTTTTACATAGCTAAGCAAAGATGTAGTCATCAGAGTCTTAAAATAGCTTAAGTACGGTACTTCAGCAGTCACGGTTACATAAACTAATGGCTTGTTTTAAAGTCACCTTATTAAGGAGTTCCTGCTATTTTTATTAGAAGTGAGTTTTGGCAGTAACACATTTCAAACACGATTTGGAAAAAAAAGTTGTTTCACGTAAGGTGAAAATGAAAGCTGGAAACCAGCCTGAAGTATTACTCTTTCAGTCCAAGCAATGATTATATAATATAAATGGTAGAAGCAATCGTTCTCAAAAGCTACCTATAGTAATGTTTTAAGTGCAGCTAAATTAAACATTTTTTTTAATTTCCATGTATACTGGCTTGAACTGAATGCATTATATCGTGTTGACTTGCAACTGTCTTTGACTTGTCTTAAACCACCTCTTGGGATAGTTCTCTCTTCCTGCAGACTGCTTGCAAAAACAAGCAGCATTGCATTTCAGGGATCAGCTTGGCAACTTTAAGTCATTGGAGATAATTGATCCCCAAACACTTTCCAGTAGGAGGAGTTTCTGTCACTGTGAAACTCTACAGCTGCAGCTTCATTAAAGGATGTGGAATCAATCTTATTTTGGTTGCTAGAATCAGCTGTTTTGACTGCCTTGTATGTTATTCTTGTATGTATCAGAAATCTTAAAAAAGCTGAAAACCTGCCAATGTGCTATTGAGGGATGATGGTGTAAATAAGAACCAGGTCCACTGACTTCCATAAAGCTGTGCACTTTTGCTGTGAGACTGCAGCACTGTGAAAATAAAGTACCGCACAACAGATGTGACTCAGAAGTCACAGTTCTGGGTACCTGGTTATTTCATGCACATATGTGAATGTATCTTGTATGACATGTGCATCTTTGTTGCATTGTATAAATAGTTTTTTTTAACTGTAGGTAGAATTGAAACAACTGCAAAAGAGCTACAAGGCTTTGGCAGATCAAATGAATCTCATTTTGTCCAAGCGTTTATGGTACATCATGATAGAGCAGTTTCTGATGAAGTACGTCTGGAGTAGCTGTGGTATGGTTATGGTTGCTGTGCCCATCATCACCGGGACAGGATTTGCAGATGGCGGTAATACCATTTTCTACTTAATTTCTAAATGTTTCTTTAAAGTTACATCCTCAAAAAACTGCACTTCCCATGAATGCCATTCATATTTATTTATTATTCACACACTTTATTATAACATCCATGTTTTGTGCATAACTTTCAAGCATAGCAAGTCAGCTGAGGACAGAACAATGCAAAAGATCCAACTTTGAACATAAGTCCAATAAACGGCATGAATTCAGGACTTAGAGGATACTTATGCCACATGAGATGATAATGGTGATTGCAGTCCTTATTCAATAGCTGCTGTTGGGATGGCAGGATGATTTTTGCAGCATCTCCTGCTACTTTACCAAATAATACTATTAACTTTCCTAGAGTGCTTATCCCCTCCTTCCATAAACCATAGTATAATTATAGGTAATTATTCTCTTATGTATTGACCTGTTAGGAACTGTTGTTTTTCCCTGTCTCCCTGGGAGAAGAGAAGGTGAAATTCAGATTCCAGACTTGGGTGGTATAATTTTTGACATCCTACCACAACTTTCCAGGAAGTGAAACGAGAGTCAAGTAGTGTTGTTATTGCAGATGCTATTAAAAAAAAATAAGAGAGCAGAAAGAAATGTAATTAAGGAGGGGTAATGAAAGACAAGTGGAGAAGTTTGCCTCAGCAGGCTTCCTGATGCACAATTAGAACCACAGACTATATTGCAAACTCCATAGGATTCTTTCAGCACAGATCCTGCAAGGATCTGTCTGTGGAAGGATCATTTCTAAGTTGGGGACATCTAATCAGGAATTAGTGAATTCTTTTCTGTGCAGGTCTTGGTAGTTATATTCCAAATCAGGGCTGTCCAACTGGACAAGCTTAGTTCAACCTGTAGGATGACTCTGTGCAGTCCTCACGTGGTTTAGCTTACTTGCAGTTGTGGTGGGACATGGCTGGGTGTTCAGCTGTCTGAGCTGCTACCCATCACATGGCTCAGGAGGTCACTATATTGGGATCAGAGGGCTGGGACACCTCTCCTATGAAGACAGGCTGAGAGAGTTGGGGTTGTTCAGCCTGCAGAAGAGAAGGCTCTGGGGAGATCTTATTGAAACCTTCCAGTATTTAATGGGGGCTTAAAAAAAGATGGGGACAGACTTTTTGTCAGGGCTTGTTGCGACAGGACAAGGGGTAATGGTTTTAAACTAAAAGAGGGGAGATTTATACTAGGTATTAGGAAGAAATTTTTCACAATGAGGGTGGTGAAACACTGGCCCAGATTGCCCAGAGAGGTGGTAGCTGCCTCATCTCTGGAAACCTTCAAGGTCAGGTTGGTTGGGGCTCTGAGCAACCTGATCCAGTGGAAGATGTCCCTGCTCATTGCAGGTAGTTTGGACCGGATGACCTTAAAGACCCCTTCCAAACCAATAATTCTATGGTTCTATGACCCTGGCTGGCATCCTGGTAACAGCTTCAAAAATCTCAACAGGTTATATTCCAAACAGAAGAATTTTTAAAAAGCCATTTCACTTCACAGTGAAGGTTATCAGCACAACAGAAAAAGCGTTAAGTCTTTCTGCTAAGATGGGAATGAGTACGGTCAAGAAAAAGGTCGTTTAACCACACATTGTAAATATCTCCTTGGTATTATAGCATGAAAAAAAAAAAGACTTGTATTCACGCTGAACTAAATAACATTCCTGTTACTCATGAGTATTCTTTTGATAAATACTTTTCAAATGTGGGAGAAAAGAAAGATGCAGTGATGGCTCATGTTATAAATTGGAAGAATATTTGCCACCAGCAACATAAAACGTTAAAGCACGGGGCTTCTTACGGAGACCTGAGGCATATTACAGTTATGGATCACAAACACAATACTGATAAATCAACACTGTCAAGATTAGTTCAAAGTATAACAGGTATTCAAAGAATCAAGCAGACCTGAACTTACCACTGGGCTGCTTGGGAAAACGGTGCTTTGTGCCTCAGCCGGTCAGATTCAAGTTTGTGCATATCGAAAAGAATGGATAGTGGATTTATTACTTTAGGATACACAAGTATTACTTTAGAATGCACAAAACTGGTACCATGACTAGACCTGAGACTAAAGGTGTAAAACAATAGATTTTATATGTTTCCTCAGGGGGAAAAAAAAAAAAAATCCTGCAATAAAAGGAAAAGGGATCTTCTATGATGGTGGTATTTCTGAATGAAATTTGCTAATTCTGTTACATATTTCAGGGAAGAAATTAACTGACAAAGCCAAGATTCACATTTGATAACATTTCTCATTCTTTTTGTATTAAATGGTTGTGTTCCAAATGTCATGTGTCTCAGTTTCTGGAAAGTAACTATTTCTGGAAGCAAGACTTTGATTTCTCTAGACACCCTGAACACTTATCTTTGTTTGTAAAACAAGTACGACTATCGATAACATTTCCCTTTTCATCTTCATTTATGTAAGATTCTGTATGAAACAGAGACAATCTGTCTGCCCTGTTACAATGTACCGCTTCTTCAAATGCAGGAGGGCAGCCATATGAAAAATGTTTTGGACGAAAAGTTCAAGAAAAGTAATCTTGGTGGGTTAGGCGTGCAATATAAGAGCTTGTATTTTAGAACTGTGAAATGCTCATAAATTCTGTATAATTTTAATTTTTCAAATACCCCTAGAAGAATGCCTAAAATGACTGATGCAGTGGTTTGTAGAGATCTCTAAACTCTCGCTAGATGAGCTAGCCTGGGTGCTGGAAGCAACCATGAGTGAATTCTGCATTTACATACAGGAGGAATGCTGCATTCATGTAGTTAAACCATAGCTGATTCCTAAATGATTTAATTCTGGTGGTTCTACATAACATGGGCTGTAATCCTAATAAGATCAGCAAAAATTGGTTCTCTCAGAAATAAGAGACAAATTTCAGTTTAGATTTTACTAATGAATTAACTGAGTTCTCTCTATCCCCTAAGTTTATTCTTCTTAGAGTGGAAATTACTTGTTCATGTAGTTCTCAAATATTTGAAAAAGAGTTTTGTAATCTCTGCCTTTGCAAGAGGTTTTCTATCTTTTTTTTTTACCCCTCATGTCTCAGGTGTCTAGATTACTTATAACTAGTTGACAGTGTACTGATGTTGTATAATTCAAGCTAAAAAATTTGAACATGTATCTCAATTAATCAAAATTGTTATTTTAAACATCTGAGGCCAGAAGTATATATATTTGCAAAATTATGATGTAAGAATTTTTTAAAAGTTTTTCCTAAGTTATCCACAGTGTATTTCAGTGATCCAGATGTAATTCTGTAGGGATACCTTTATGGATGCGTAAATGAAATCAAAATAACATTAGATTTAACTAATAAAGATACATCTGGCTTTGTACTGCATGTAGATTTCTAGACACCAGATTTCTAGAATCTGATCTTGTCTGCGAGGTGACAGTTACTCACCAAGAAAAAAAAATACTGTTTGTTATACTCTTGCATTGCTTGACTTAGCCCATAAAATTTACAGTCACATCACACCTGCAGGGAATTCTTCCTAGATTTTCTTGATGGTAAGCATTGTGCAGACATCACAGAGGATGTTAATAACAATTCATAATACAGGAATTGCCACATTGGATTCACCTATTACCCTACCTAGTCTGATGCCTAGCAGCAGCTTAGCTTAAAAAATGAAACTTTAAAAAAACTTTACAAACTTAAAAAAATAATATACAGATCTTGTTCTGCAACAGACTTAAGCAAGTGTTCAAAAAATGTGTGGACGTGGCACTTAGAGACATGGTTTAGTGGGCATGGTCATGTTGGGTTGATGGTTGGACTTGATGATCTTAAAGGTCTTTTCCAACCTTAATGATTCTGTGATTCTGTGACTATATAAAGATATATATATAAGTTAAGTGATGCAGAAAACCCTTGAGACCTTTCATTCTAAACCATGTGAAAAATGAGTGGTTTACTATACATTGTTGTCTTTTTTGTAGCTGGGTCTACTAACACTGAAGCAACATTCAGTCTTACAATATTCAGCCACTTTTTAAATTTTGATTCCTTCAAAAAGCAAACATTGCAAGTTGACTATGCTGTATACATATGTAGGTCACGTGTTAGCAAGAGTATATGTAGGTATGTTAAATGTAAACATTTTATTTCTCTAATATCTTCCATGATTTCTGCTGCTGTTTTCTCCTTGCCTGCTGCTGCTGACGTGCTCTTATGAGACAACTCCCTTCTTTGGAGCAAGAGTTTTCTTACTAATAGAATGCACTGTCATAAACAAAGCGTCATGACTTTGTTCTGGGGTCAGATGAAGAGAGAAAGTGTTGTGAGAGAGAGGTATCCTACTTAAACCATGCCTTTGACAGTAAAAGAGCTTATTGCTTATAGAAGTATAATCATGTTGCCAAATTTACATCGGTATGAATATTTCCTTTTACCTGAAGTCAGTAAATATGTAAGGCTGAAAATGAATAATTGTGAAAGTAGTAAAAATTATACTAAAAATCTGTTTCAGATCATTGCTTAGGTTTCACTTTTTTCATATTTTGAAAAATTGAGGTTGAATAATGAAGCATTCAAAGGAAAATTATCTAGGCTGACAAATAGTATAAAAGAATAGGATGTTTTGCATAAGAAGATGAATTCCGTATACTCCCACTTATTCTTTGTTACCAAGCTAGCTATTCTAGTTACATCCACTGATTCTTTTTGAAAGGTTGTTTTTGTAGGGTTAAGTTTTTCTTAATTTAAAAGCTGCTGTATAATGGCTTACATTAAAATCACAATTTAGTTTGTAGAGATAATTTTCAGAAGAATATTTTAACAGAAAACTTTTTTTACTTTTAGAATTGGAAGATGGCCAGAAACAGGCAATGGTTAGTGAAAGAACAGAAGCTTTTACTACATCACGAAACTTGCTGATCTCTGGAGCAGATGCTATTGAAAGGATTATGTCTTCGTACAAAGAGGTACTGTATATCTGCCATACATGAAACAGAAGAGGAAAAAAAGAACAAAACAGAATTTACACTTAATATAACATGTAAAAAAAAAAGGTGCAATTTTTAAATGCAAATCCTATTGCAACTAAATCCATGGAGATCTTTGAACTGATAGTTTGATCTTTAGAGTTAAGTCCACAAAAAGTCTAAAGTCCACAGCTGCCAGTATGGTGCAAAATGCAAATGTCATTTTTAATACCTGTGTTCAGGTGCCATCAGAGAGCAATAGAAGTTCCTGGAATGTGAATGATAAAGGTTCAAATTCCTCCTCTGTTTGGAGCACAGACCTAAATTCAGGCTGTCTGCCTCCAATGTACTGTGGCTTTTCCGTTGGAAGTGTTGTGTTTTGCATGAAACACAAAGAGAATTGAATAGTTATTTGCTGGCTACCTAAACTGTTTTCAGTATCTTGTGAACCTGTTAAATTGTAAGTAATTTTGCAAAGTAGAGAAATTTTAGCAGGAAAAAGTCCACCTTGGGACAGCAGATAGTCTAGAAGTATGGGATGTTTGTCTGGAAGATCAGAGATGTTGTTTCAGGTCTTTACTCAAATTCCAGTAAAGTTGGGCTTTCATCTGTGGTCTCTCTTGGGGTTTTCTCTAGATGCCAGCTGTTAAGCAAAAGAAGAGTGAGGCAGCACTGTTACTCTCCTCAACATTTCCTTCTGAATGTTGGTTCTGCATTTGTTAATTGGTTTTTGCTTGTCTCTTTGGTGTGGAGCCCTTTTCCCAGTGCAGTGCGAGGAGGCACGCATTAGGCAGCTAATCAAAGACTATGGATTCCATTACTTGGAATCCAGCCATAATAGCTACAGCTTTGTAAATTGGAGGAGGAGGAGTAGTTTGGTGCCTTCAGATACGGGCTTTGACAGAGACAGAGTCTGTGCTTTTTTCAGAAGGAGTTCTTCTAATGGACTGTGATTGTGACCTGTGGTCCTTTAGCTGTTCTTCTGCTTGGCCTCTGCTCTAATGATACTGCCAGATAACCTGTTATACAATGATGTAATTTCTATTTTATTTTCAACATTTAAGTAATTTATATAATGTACATGGGGACTTCCAAACATTGTGGTTTTATTTTTTGGAAAAACAAAAATACCCAGAAAGTAGTAGGAACTGAACAAACTTACTTTGTTTATAACAAGGTGAAATTTTAATCCAGACAGCATGAGATCAAAGACCAGTTCTCACAGAATCACTAAGGTTGGAAAGGACCTTCAAGATCATCAAGTTCAACCGTTAACCCAATGCCACCATGCCCCCTAGACTATGTCCTGAAGCACCACATCCACACGTTCTTTGAATACTTCCAGAGATGGTGACTCCACCACCTCCCTGGGCAGCCTGTTCCAATGCTTGACCACTCTCTTGGTGAAAAAATTTTTCCTAATATCTAATCTAAATCTCCCCTGGCCCAACTTGAAGTCATTTCCTCTCATCCTATTGCTAGTTACTTGGGAGAAGAGGCCAACACCCACCTCACTACAACCCCCTTTCAGGTAGTTGTAGAGAGCGATAAGGTCTCCCCTCAGCCTTCTCTTCTCCAGACTGAACAACCCCAGTTCCCTCAGCTGCTCCTCATAAGACTTGTGCTCCAGCCCCCTCACCAGCTTCGTTGCCCTTCTCTGGACACGCTCGAAGGGCTCAATGCCCTTCTTGTAGTGAGGGGCCCAAAACTGAACACAATATTTGAGGTGTGGCCTCACCAGTGCCGAGTACAGGGGCATAATCACTTCCCTACTCCTGCTGGCCACACTATTGCTGATACAGGCCAGGACGCTGTTGGCCTTTTTGGCCACCTGGGCACACTGCTGGCTCATGTTCAGCTGGCTGTTAACCAGCATCTCCAGGTCCTTTTCCACCAGGCAGCTCTCCAGCCACTCCTCCCCAAGCCTGTAGTGTTGCATGGGGTTGTTGTGACCCAAGTGCAGGACCCTGCACTTGGCCTTGTTAAACCTCATACAGTTGACCTCTGCGCATCGATCCATCCTGTCAAGATCTCTCTGCAGAGCCCTCCTACCTTCCAGCAGACCAACACTCCCACCTAACTTGG
>NW_010564347.1:0-12519 GCF_000687285.1 Phaethon lepturus | reverse complement strand
AAATTGCTCTGCCTCTTAACGCAACAACAACTAAACACTTTTTCGTAAAGGTAGCAATCTTGGCTACACTCATAGAAAACCACCTCTAGCTACCGTGAATAGTCCACTAAAAAACCATAGGTATGGATTCACAGGCCTCTCGGCACCAAGACAGTTATTCTGTGCACTGCACTGTTGTACTTGCGCGCCCATTGTACATGCTTTTGTGTTTTGTAGTTTATGTCTCAAGGTATCATCAGAGCTGGAGGCATTACGTAACTCCTGATAACTCGCAACTCACATGCTCGGGTCTGCAAAATGGCAGCCACCTCTTCTACCGCAACAAGGTTAAAGAGCACTTGTTTCGACTGTGCAGAAAAGGTCAAGGATAACTGACAAAACATTGGGAGTTTCAGGCATTTCAGTCTTTCTGTCCTCTAATATTAGAGCAGTCTAGGTAAGATACAAAATTTACAAAACCTTCACTGGGCCAAGAAGCAAGGGATCTATAAATTTCGGGGAGGATAACAACAGAGATACAGATTTCCTCTAGTAATGATAACTCAAAGTCATCCAAAAATTCAAGAGCTTGGTTTGAAATAATAAGCTTAAAACATATTTTGGAAACAGTGAAAAAAATTGCGTATTTTTAAGTTTTTCCCCCTTTAAACGCAAAGACTGCAGATGTAAAAAAGCACAAACAAACCTAAAAATGGATTCTGCAGTACTAACATGCAACTGTGAAACTGGAATAAGACACCACGTACTGCAAGAATTTCAAATAAATAGTAAGTTTGCAACACTGTCCCTGCTCAGCTCATTCATATCCAAAGTGCAAGGCTGGCTGATAGGTACTGACAACAAAGGTTAGATCAACTTCCCAATCTGCTGCGAGGTGCTTAAAGGATTAGTACTGAGGGACTTAATACTATTGAAAGTACTTGATTCTCTCTGCTACTTCTCGGTTATCATGAGGAGCTTCTTCCCTCTGCCTACACAACAGCAAAATATCTAATCAAAGCTAAAATCAGGTACACATTTAATTTCCTGATTTTTGATTTCTGGCAATTGAGACCCATTTCACTTAGTCAAACTTGTGAACCAATCTGGACTCGTAAGGTGCAACTGCCTATCAATATATCGGAGGCCAAGGTCAACTAAAACAACAGAATGTGCATTTTTGAGTCTAGATATGGTTACCGTGAAACAAATGCACAGTCATCTTTAAAGTAACCCAAAAAATCATTCCTAGATCAAATTTTTGCTTAAAAAGGTCTGGACCCACACTTCTATTATATATGTATATGCACATACAGATATACACATATATATACACACACACACAAATATGCACTTACCTATATAGTTAGTGTTCCCTGAAGTGTTTTCTAGATGTGAATTAAAATTCAATGATTTCTTTTTATGCACACTGACAAAGCGAGGCAAAGGAAGTTTCAGAGCTTCACTTCCCTGAAGTCAGATTAAGAGTCATCTGACTGCCTACAGACATCTATAATGTAGATGGATACGTGAAAGCTAGTCAACTAGAAATGTAGGTTTATTCAGAGCATGATTGATCTCAGTTGAAGGTAGAGCTCTAAATGAGACTAGAGGTCTAAAAATCTGGTAAGGGAAATAACTCTCTAGCCCATTTACAGATCCATTTCACAATATGAAAAATGGCAGCAGATTTGCATTAAGAAAGAAAACAAGTGAAAAATCAAACGTATTCAGAACTTAAACCCACAAAATGTACTGGATTTGCATCTGTCTTGCTTTCTCTTAAGATTTAAAAATTAAATACTACATTATCCATTCAATGGCATACTGACAGCTCGCCTGATTCAAAACATATGGAGAAATCCAAAGTTGACTACATTTTCTTTACTCTCAGAAATATCATTTCTGATCTGAAGCCAACCATGGAACACAGCAAACCAAAAGGGATCTGGCTGAGGAACCTGTGGACAATTGAGGTGAGAATGGTTAATGAAACATAGCCCTGCATGCTTCATGCATAACACTGCATCAGCGCAGTATGAATATTTCAAAAGTAAAGTTTTCACTAAGAAAGCTTTAAAAGATATATATATTTATAAAGGAAGACTTCCTGAAGAAGCACATTATCCATAATTTCTTTATATTTCCACCCCCCCAAGTCTGGAGAATACCCACTTAGTGCCTGTTACCTCTTGTAAGGGCAGCAGGGAAGGACTGGATGACCGAACACACCTATAGCAGACACGATCGCAAGGGAGAGGGTTTCAGATTCATGCAGACACCTTCAGGAAATTACAGCACAAACCAAAGGGGAATTAAAAATACGTATTTTTTTTCTGCAAAATGAATGACATCCACGGTTCATATAAAGTGTTCTCTTCTCATTATTAGTTGTTCACAGAGAAAAGGTAAAGTGCACATAAGGAAACTCTTAAATCTGAGTTGTTTTGGTAATACAGAACAGAAATACATGTCTAAGTTTCTATATGTGATTTCTTAAGTGGACAAAAGCTTTCTGTCTACTGTAAAAATGTTCATATATACATGGGGGAAAATGGATAATTGTGGTGGCATCCTCTACTATTTACCTAAGAAGCAAAATTAGATGTACAATAAACAGGTAAGTTCTGTCTCTTCTGTAGGAACAAATCATCTCTTTAACAATCCATAGTGACTTTTTTACCATCAGCTCAAACAACCATCTGAAGGGATTTTGCTAATTAACTACAAACTTGCAAGGCGCAAAATGCAGCTTATCAGTTTGTTTCTTCTTCTAAAAAAAACATTTAAAATTAAATTAATCAGGATATTCAAATGATCCTGTTGGCTTTATCTTATTCGTTCCTGAGTAAAACTGAGATACTTAGGATCCAGAACAAATACTGGTAGTACTAACTAGTAAAAACCCATGGATGATACAGGCCTCACGATGCTAAAAGTGAATGCCAAAATGCTCCAATCAGCAAACTAGACCATTGGATTTTCCACCCACTACGCTACCACTAAGGCAAATACAATGATTTTATTTACATAAATAACTGCTGCTATTCACCGATAATGGAAGCTTAAGCTACTCAGTGTGCAGTAGGGCACTTGGAGAAACAAAACCAAAATCAAGCACACTGCAGAAGAGTAAACCAATTCTATAGTTGCATGTCCAAGTTTACAGAGAGAGTGACCATGATTTCTGGTTACTGGAGCGAGCACACAGGTGAGCAGATAACTGCACGGATAAACAAATGTTCATAATATAACTCGGACATTGAAACACCAGCCCACAGACCAAACCTGCACAACCTTCAGTGTAAGTAGGCTCTTTTTTTTTTTCCCCTCTTTAATGCCTGCATGTACCAGTTAAAGTCCTGCTACTCACAGCCAGTGACTAGAACAGATGAACTGGTTCAAAGGGCGGCTGCGAGGCACTCTCCTGCTATACGACAAAGTATCGTTTTTCCTTTGCGTGCTCAGTGCCATCTCTAATCCAAAGCAATTGCTCCGAGGTGCCGCACGTACACAGCGCGACAGCCAGCACCAGCAAGTAATATTACTGCCTGCTTCCTCCAGAAACTAACGTTACTGGGCAGAAAACTCATGCTGTATTCTGCCCGTGTTCTACCACTCCAGGAGAAGTTATGATAATCTCAGAAGTTGCTCCTCAAATAACCACAGTAATTCTGTAATGAAGGGGGCACGAAGGAGAGGAAAGTAATGTAAATTCATTCGGTAAAGAATGTAACAGTAACACAAGTTAATTACAAGGAGGACGCTTTAAGTTTTGGACAGTTTTTCTGCTGCCATGACCGCAAAGACGTTTTAGCTGGTCACCAAGCAGACCTTGAACCATCAAGGGTACAGTGCAGCATTGCCGTGTAAACGGAAGTAGTTGCAGATTTACATGGAAGCTATTCACACTCTGCAGCCAAGGGAAGTAACTTTCTCGGCAATCTTACAAAGCTTCCCATGCTCATGTAGAAATCCATGAGATAGAGTGAAAAGAAACATGTAGAGAGATTATCAATAAACGTTTCTAGAATCAACTCTTTGCCAGAAGATTGTGGACTCCATATGTCATGCTTTAAAGTGGGAAAAATAATTAAAAAAACAGTGAATGGACTTGATGTTGGGTTCTCAGGCTGTATGCCAAAGGTATCTAGCCTCACTAGTACTTCCCTGAGGTTAGAGAAATTAAATATTGAAAAATATTTTAAAATGTTAAGGCACAAAATGTTGCGGGGGGGGGGAAGTGGCTCTGTTGGTAGTTCAAACTACCTTTGATGAGCAGGCAGGTACTCTAGCCTCCAAAAAACCAGTGTGAGGTGAACCTTGAAAACTCTCTCAAAGAGCTTTGTTGTTGCCTCTTTTCTCGTCTCTGCCTGGGGGACTGATGGCTTAAGCGGTACAGCAAACGAAATTACCAATAGGAAGCTTGTAAAGAAAAATTAGCATCTAAGATTGTCAGTACTCACATAACATAAGGCGTAGAAGGAAAAAAGTGAAACATGAAATTATCAGATGAACCGTTCAGTTACTGAGGAAATATCATGTCACCAGAAGAAATTCTCCCAACATTAATGGCATAAAGATACCTTAGATTAATCTAACTGGAGAGAATTTTTTCATTTAAAAACAATTAAGAAAGGACTGTTGTTATGGTTTAGCCCCAGCCGGCAACGAAGCACCATGCAGCCGCTCGCTCACTCCCCCTCCCCCAATGGGATGGGGGAGAGAATTGGGAAAAAACTCGTGGGTTGAGATAAAAACAGTTTAATAGGACGGAAGCAGCGAAAGAAACAACAATGATAACAACAATAATACCAACAAAGGAATGTACAAGAACAAGTGATGCCCAATACAGCGATTGCTCACCACCCGGCGATCGACAGCCCGTCCCCGAGCAGCGATTTCCGCCCCCCGGCCAACTCCAGTTTATGTGCTGGGCATGACGTCGTATGGTAGGGAATGTCCCTTTGGCCAGCCTGGGTCAGCTGTCCCGGCCGTGTCCCCTCCCAGCTCCCCGGGCCCCCCCAGCCTGCTCGCTGGCAGGGCAGCACGACAAACTGGGCTGTCCTTGACTGCTCAGCAACAACCCAAAACATCAGCACCTTATCAACAGTTCCTCCTCTCAAATCAAAAACAGCCTCACACCAGCTTCTATGAAGAAAACCAGCTCTATCCTGGCTGAAACCAGGACAACTGTCCCTCTCCAGGCTGAGGTGCAGATGAACAGAGTAAGGCTTTGCAGCTGCTGTTTATTGGCGGGGCCAGGAGCACCTAGGCATGGAGGAGGAAAGCCATCAGCAGAGCCCACAGCCTGGGATTCTACCTAGAGGCAGGAGAAAATCTCTTATCCAATGCACAACTTTGGGCCCTAAGTCCTAGCTGGGGGAAAAAAATTAGTGCTCCCTCACTGATCATACTGAAATTATCTCAGTAAAGGTGTTCTTTTCAAATCTTGTAATTTTTTTGAACTACCAGAGGTTGTGATCAGCTGTGCTACCACACCAGTTAAAGTGATGAGAAACAGTTGGGCTCCTGTGTGCTTACCATGGCAGGGACAGAGAGGTACCAGAAGTCAGCATCACTGAATGAGAGAGAGATCAAAACACAGCTGCCTTTTTGTTCAAAAAAGGGCCTGATTTTGATCAACTATTTGCAGCATTGCCGTCAGCCCTGACCTTGGAAAAGTCACTTCTTTGCTTCACTCCTTTGCCTTCCCACCTGTAAGACATCTTGAGAGCTTCTGCTTATATACTAGTTCTATCTAAAACCTACAAATTATTCTTGTAACCTCCAGTCTTTCATAATTAAATTTAATGGATGCAATTTTGATTTAAAACTCTGTATTTTAAGTCTTTCACATATCTCAATAATAGCATAGCTCTTATTTTTAAAGAAACACTTGACTTTGTTGTTAATTGTACAAGACATATCTGCTCCCCACTAATATCTCTGTGATGTAGAATTTAATTTCCTTTCCACCATTTTACTTTTAATTATTGCAAGACTGTCAAGCAATAAACTGAAGAAACATATTGATGGGACAAGCCTTTTAAATGATGAGACATAACAATTATTAATTATAACTTAAAAGTCCCTAGCAGTACTTTTCTGCTATAAATACTGGCTGACTTCAAAAGCTGGAAAAGACTAGTATTGTGCAACAGTCAATTAGTTAGATATATACTGCAGATACCTTTGTTAATGAATTTGATTATTAATAGAGCAACTCTCAGATTGAAATACTGACTCAACTGTTAGCAACCACATTTTTTTTTCAAGGATGAATATATTAGCATGTACAGGCCACCTAATTATATTGCAAATTTTTATTTTCTCTACTATCATTTAGTTATAGTGTATGCATAGTTTATGTTTTTACACTTTTACAAACAGTGCTCAACTAGGTGGAAATACTTATATAAATAATATTAAATAAACCCTAAAAGCAAACAAACTTCTGCATTTCTTTTCTCTGCGGAACATGACAGAATTTTATTGTCAGCTTGCACAGGAGAACACGATTGTAAAATAGCATACCTGTCACAAGTAAATCAGCAGAGTACCCTTTTTAAAACATATTATGAAAATGCTCAGCAAGACTCTGTTTTAATCCCAAGCACGTTTGGGAAACTAGTAATTCCTTTCCAGAAGGAATGTCTCCACAGGCAGAGAAGTTTTTTTTTTTGTCAGTTTTGTGAAAGAGCTTTTAATTACCTGCATTTAATTGAGTCTTGCAGATACACATTGGGAAACAATTTATGAGGTTTAATGAGTCTAGAGCATAGCTCCCAGAATAAATCTTTCCCTTCTCTATTTACTTACCTTACCTATGTATTTGAGCCATGGTTTGTTGTTTTTTTCTTCTTTCTCTTGTTCTTTCCAAGAAAAATGAAAAGCACAGAGATATGGTCTTCTGGTACCAGTGAAAGCAGCACGGTCTAGCGTTTAGGGTATGCAGTCAGAACAGGATAAATGGATTTTCTTCTCAGCTGTACTAGGTGCTCAGTAGGAGACGGAACGAGCCATGTCACCCCCCGCCTGGCATCGGCACCAATGGAGACAGGTATTTTTTACGTTTTTCTTACAGTTTTCTGAGAAGCAGTAAAACAAAACCTGCCTTACAGGAACAAAATAGCAGGTGACTGACTGCTTTGTAAAAGGCCAGACACCATCCTGTGCGAAGATAAAATTAAGCATCTATTTTCTAGTTTGCCTCTATTTGCAAGTCGGATCAACTTTAGTAAAACCCAGTAATTTCCAATTGTGGTCACAACTTCCTGCAAAGAGAATGGGAAGGGAAGACAGATGACTAGACGCTTGAGAAAAAATGCAAATATTTGAACTACAGTAGCACTCAGATATCCCAGGAAAGATCAGTAGAAAACTGCTTCTGTTCCGATGTGCTGCTCCCGGTAGATAGGATAGGAGAAAAAGGAGTAGCTCTAGTATTATTTAGCTAATTAGTATCTTCATTGGCTCTTTGCTTTATACAAGGCATGAAAGCTTTTTTGTGGACAAGTCAGAGCACAGAATACACTCAGAATAAAGTGTTTAACATACTGAGGAACCTGATTGCAGTAGCTGTTACTGTGGGCTCCAATATTTTCATGTCCAAAAAGGGTGACGCTGCAGTGAGGAAGTTTTTTGCTGCATTGTTGCCTCGCTTTTTTTTTTTTTTTAACCAGGATAAATATCACTCAGAAATACACACGATGCTAACTGCAAAATGAACCTATTTCTATTTCTGCAAGCAAAGCCATGGAAAACACTGACCACACACACTTGACAGATGTACGTCCTCCTGATCTTTAGTTCTTGACCCAGTGAAATTCTGATACAAAGGAAGATTAAAACAAACATATATATAACAAGTGAGAGAAAAAACACCCACAAAGCTGGCACAAGAGTGTGGTACTAACTACAGCAATAACAGCCTCCTGAAGAATTATATTTTAGTTCCGTACACAAACTTTAAGGCATTCTTCTTGTGGAAGAAATCATTCCTATTGAGAGAGACAGGGAGAATCCTAATATCTCTTCTCAGTTCTTCTCCCTAGCCCTAATCAGTAAGAGATATTTTTATCGAAACAATCTCTTTTTCTCCTTCATTCATTTGCTCAGCTGCTTATCCCTCACCTGGAGCCATAATCTCTTGTCTGTAGCTTCATACTCTTCTGCACTGCTAAAAGGATTAGATATTCAGGTGAAACATAAACAGTAGGAACAGATGATCACATAGGAAATAAGTACTAGTCTAACTTTTCAGATGCTGAAGAAATCCTAAGCACCACCACCTCGTAGAAAGCAAAGCAGCGACCCTACAAACGTATAGAAGAAAAAAACCCCTAAACCTTATGACATAACTTTTTAAATAACTCTCCCCAGAATTAAAATTGCATGAAACTTCAAAATGAGTAGTATAAAAAGACCATGTGTAAGAAGATTTAAAGAGAGACAGAGAGATATTATTCTAATGTTTTAATAAAAATGCTGCAATCTTTACAATGCAAATACGTTCGATCCTGAAAATAGATGCCTTTTTCTCTGGGTTTTCTAAAAGAATGGTGAAGCTGAACTTGGAGTGGGAAGGTTACATTTCAGTCTACAGTTTTCACTGCCTCTTTACAGCACATGCTCATTTCTTTTATAAACTTATAGGGCATTTCTCATACCTGACTTCTTGTTTAGGTTTTGTTTGCTTGTTTAAAGCCAGTACACCTGTTGAAGTCACAGTGCTGCCGTAGCCTTCCACCATGATTGAAAATCTGTCTGGTAAGAAAAGATTGGTGCTCATTAAAAATGTATGCGAGAAACATTTGTAAAATTCAATATGCTTTTCAAAACTGTAAGATCTAAATCTAACCAATTCATACTCTTTTGACACACCCTTTTCATCTGATATTTGAGTCTCTTCTTTCATTTACCATTTCGCTGTTTTCCTTCAACTAGATGTCTGACATTAAGCTCAAATACTGCCCTCACTAACATACCATACAACTGGAAAATTTTCAGAACTGGCTTTGATTGCTTAAATTTGTGAGAAAAGAAAAAAATATTTTGAAATGCATTACACTCTTTTATTAAGCCTTGTTATACAATAACCTTTACAAAAGCAAAACAATGGCAGCTGAATAAGACTTCTTGATTATTCAGTTGTGCCTGTATGTGGGAATTGGGTAGTATCTCTCCAAAGCAGACAGCATCACCTGGAAAATGAAGCCACTGGACAAGCAAAAAAGAAAGTCAGGCTATTCAAAATGACATACCTCCTCATGATGCCTCCCCTCTTCCCTTGAAGTTACGACCTGCTCTGACTTATTTATCTACCAATATTGTCTGAGGCTTAATAAAGTGTTGATTCCTTCCCTATCAGTTTAATGGGCAATAGATCTGCTTTTCTCCATCACTAGCCTATGTACAGTAAGTAGAGCAAGATTTACAGTAAGTAGAGCGAGCAAGCTGAAACCTATTCCTGAAAAGTTCACCATCCCTTTCATCAATTAGAATAGATTTCAGTGAGTGGACATAATAGATGGCATGACATTGTAAAGGCTTTAAAGGTCTGCAAAAATTCCAGTCAAATACAGATTGAGTTAACATAGTTTTACTGATCTAACCAGTCCCTTCAGTACTCCTGCTGACAATACACAGGCAGTGTCTACAGAGCTGTCAAAAGAATCTAGCCGAGCAGACAAAAATGAACACCTGAGCCAGGGGATCTGATATTTGCCTACTCCTACATTTCTTCTGAACAGTTCTTTAAAATCTTACCATTTAGCAAGACCCACCGAAAAATAACACTTGAACTGATTCAAACTTTATCTGGCAGCCCTCTCTACTAACACTGTTATAGAGAACTTCAAGAGCTCGTTGTCAAACAGCTGTACCAGGGAATGAAACTGGCAGCAAAAATTCCACGAAGCAGCAACAGTTTAAGGAAGACAGAAACGCGTGCTGACGATGTGGCGAGGACTGCGTCCGGCAGCTTTTTATGTAGTCGGTACTTCAGTCGAAGGTAAGCCGATCTCAACGCAAAATAAAACTGCAACACAATAAATTGAATTCAGTTATGAAAATAATGCAAAAGGACACTCCCTGGGGGATTTTATTTTTTTTTTCCCCCCTGTGAAAATTATACCAGTCTTTCACAAGATGCATTCACTGCCTGGAGGCTTACAGGGAAGGTTACTCTAAGCAAGCTATTTGTTGTGATCTAAAAATCTTCTCAACTCCAGCTGTGGTCAAAGGCACAGGAACCTTCTCAAGGTGGGGACAGCTGCGAGTAGGGTTTGCCACACGGGCACTCACGGTGCCGGCTTATTCCCCTCCTTGCCGGAGCGGCCTCAAGGCCACTGACCTTCCAGAGTAAGGCACAAAGCTCATCTCTTCCCTTGGGTCGTGGAAATAGAAAAATGACTTAAAAGGCAAGAGCTGAGACTAAGACCACCTATAATAGCGAACAGGCTGCTTTTTTCCTCCATCACATTTATGTTCATTACTTTACTCGCAGAGTATACCAGAAAAGCCTAGAATCTAGGCCAGGGTCTTTAAATGCCATAAGTAACTCCAGCCAACTAAATATCTCAGAAAATTGGAACATCATTGGTAATTGCTCACGAACTAATTAACAAGAAAAGACAAAAATCACTGAAAATGTGCTATTTGGCGAAGAATTGACTAAGAAGCAAGGTGTGGAAAAGACAGTAGCTGTGTGTTAATAAAATAGTCAACATTTGAAGGCTTCAAGCACCTAGGAAGGAGGCAAAGTTTTACTTTCCCAGACTGTCTTAAATAAAAGTTACACAAATTTAGAGATCATTGTTAAATAAAAATCTGATCTGTTTTTTGAGTTGCAAAGCTTCAAAATATTTATGTTTAAACACCAAAGAGTTAAGGCATCAAATTAAAGAAGAACTTAAATTAAGCTGGGCTTTGTATTAAATATTAATTGTTCAAAACCAAATTTGCCACTTACCCTATTAAACCAAGAAAATGTTAAAGATAGATAGATATGCTTTGTATGTGATCTGAAAAGTGCTGTTGCCTAAGCACTTGTAAGTTTCTGAAAATAAGGATTTTTTAAAGGTTACAGCTTGGACACATTTACATTTTTCTGAGTACACACAGAATTCCCCTAATGCTAGTTTACAACGTTTAACAGCCATATAAAGTTCAAAAACAAAGACTAGGTAATACATTATTTCATAGCAAACGGGACAGGCAGTCCTTAACAAAAGTTTGATAACTTATTAATTAGAATACAACAGAGAGAAAGAATTAAAACACACAAGAGAAAAAAAATAAAATTATAGCATGACAATTTGACTTTGATATTCAACACTTGCACAAGACAAATTTGATAAAAGCTATCAGATTTCTGTTGCTAGAGAGTGGATATTCAGGATTCTTGAACGTCAAGTAATCTTTCTTAGTAAAGAAGAAAGAAGCAATGTTCTTGTTGAATCTCAATTGATTTGTGCTACCTTGCTGCCAACACAGACAAACAGAACAGATTAGTAAAGGGGAAAATGCTTATTTTAATCTCTCAGGTGAAAATGTGATCCATCATCCATGAAAGCACACACTGTGTCTCAGCTAAAACTGCTTCTTGCAGCTGCCTGGTCTAGACTATCACCTGGTCAGTCTCGGCAGGTCTGATGCCCCAGCAAATATTCTGAGCCTTATTGGTGCTGTTTGGGCATCGCCTCCTTTTGTTCTGGCGCGCAATCAAGAAGGCTGGCTCAGACATAGGTGGAAATGGAGAACACGCATGCATGAGGAGGGAATAGGATGGACGAAAATGACGGAAGAACGAATAGGACACGTAGTGGGGAAAGCAGCAGGAAGTTCTCCAGGGTATGGAGTTACGATCTTTCCCCTTTCAGTAGTAACTCCAACTGATATGCCAAAGTTTATTTAAGTCTCCTCCCTGCCCTCAATTTTTTTTTTTTTTTTTTTTTTTTGAATGTTGACAAACAATACAAGATAAGTTACTTATCATTTAGTTCAGGTAGATTCCATTGCTGACTTGTCACTTTTGGTCAACCAATTCAGAAAGTATTCCCCCTCACGCTTCACGCCCAGTACTAAGTGCAGTCCGCAGTTGCATCAAGATTTGTCCTGTCTGGGTTAAACCAGTTTGTTTTCAACTTCTACCATTTTCCATCAACATTCATCATGCCAGAGTGCTTTGGATGTCCACCGGTACTCCAGGCATAAGCTCACGGTGAAGGTATCGGTCTGCGTTGAAGCACTTTCCTACCAGAACACGGGCTGGCACGTAGCCCGGGGGCTTAGTACCGGGAAAGTTTTAACGTTTCCAGCTACTCTATTTAATTTTTTCCTCCTTTGCTCTTTTAACTACTCTAATCTCTCTGTGTTTACAGTAAGTAGCAGGTTAGGTTCTTAAAATCATTGTAACGGTGGAAGTAAAATCTTGACCCTACACTGAATAACATAACTCTGCGCCTGCCCTACAAGGCCGTCTGACTCTGACCGGCGCGGCGCGTTCCGAGGGCACCCCGGAAGGCTGCGGCTGGG
>NW_010564346.1:17480-34177 GCF_000687285.1 Phaethon lepturus | reverse complement strand
TTTTTTTTTTTTTTCTTTTTTTCTTCTTTCTCTTTTCTTTCTTATTTTTTCTTTTTTCTCTTTTCTTTTTTCCTTTTTCTTTTTTGAGGTCAGTAGATAAGTTATCTGAAAATGTTAAGCTGCACACTGCTGGAAATGAAGGTCAGAGCTACGGATCTATGCATAGCATTATTTATATATTCTTCCCTGTATATAACATGTATTGGCCACAGTTGTGAAAACTGGGTTAGAACGTAGTCTGCCCCAAGCCAATGATTTTTGGGCTGTTATGCTCACTTATACCTTTTATACAATTTCAAGACTGTAAATTAAAAAAAAAAAAAAAGAAAATAATTGAAAAGAAGTTATCTGCTTAAAATCTGGATACTTTTTGAAGAGTCTTTTGAAAATTGACTTCAATACGTATGTCTTGGTTCTGCCATGTACATGATCACTGTAATAACAATAGTATTTGCACTTCATTAGCTCAGTTTTTTTAAGACTGTCAAAAATTATTAATAAATCAGATCATATAATACTTGAGATAGGTTGTAATGGAAGTCCGCTGTTCATAGTGGAACAGCAGAGAAACAAAAAAGCAACACAGAGCAGTTTACAGCTCCTTCGAGACAGTGTTTGACTCTGAAGACATGGGTCATTGCTGCTATAGGCCAGACGAGAAGCTTAAGACAGAAGTCAGTAACAGAATGTAAATATTCTAGGTTTAAGCTATAACTGCAAGGCTGTCCTTGCACTAATAAGGAAACAGTTTGGACCTGGCACTTTAGTTAGTTAATCCCATTTCTTTATCTCCCCCCCAAATAATCTTCTCACCAGTCCAAATACTCTACTTTAATGTTGTTTGGAAAATAGTCTTCCCTGAAAATATTTCATTCCTGTAATGTTTCTGTTCCAAGATAGACTCACAAAAGCAGTATTACATACCAGGTGTATCGTCTTAATATCTAAGAGAAAATAAGTGACAGGATTGTGGTTGAAAAACACCCATGTCCTGGACAGGTTTATTTGCCCCAAATGAAACAGAGCATCTGGAAAAAAAGGGTGGTGATTATGCATCCTTTTTGCAAGGGAAAATACGTTGTATTAAGGAAGGGGTCATACGTGTTTAAAAAGAGCTTCTAAGGTAACCTGTTCTGGAATTACAGAATATTGCATGGGCCACGTGGATGTTGCTCTATGGCATAGCTAAGTGATCCCACTCGGATACTTTCAGGGCAGCACAGCTGGGTCCCACTGATTCAAGAGAAGGCAAATCTTACTTACACTTAGAATTTCAGTATATCCCCAAACCAGAAAGTTTCCATTGACCATGGAAATCAAACAAAAGCTCAGGAAAATGTTTTATTCTTGAAATTAAATAATCTTGAAATTAAAGCTGCTTGTTAACCCAGTATACTTGATCTGAATATCTGACAAGCAAAATTTGGACTTTTATCAAATGTAGAGCTTCAAGGTTGTGTTACATGCACCACAGTTTTGAAACAACCTTTTCTCTTTTTGTCAAGATTCAGAGGAGATTACTGCTGTGTGGGCAAAATGCAGTAAGGAAAAATCAGTCCCTATTTTGGCTGCTAAAGGAGTAGAACAAAAGCTTACCTTTACACTGAGCAGTGAGCTGGCTGTCATTATTCAGTTAGGCTGCTGTGCAAGCTTGATGGACATTCCACAACTAATCTATTACATTTTTCACGTCAAGCATCAATCTTGGTGCACCTCAGTGGATGCTGAAACTAGAGGATATATGAGCTGAATGTGATAAGTCCAACCTAGAGATTTAGAAAAAACATTACTTTGTATGCAATAGATATTTCACTATATAAGTATACTCAGAGATTTTAACACCTGTCATTTTACACATGCTCTGATTCGTATAAGAATTAGAGATTAGAGCCTGGGAAAGGTAAAGGACAAACATGGTAAGACAAAATATGCAGTTGTCAGAACATCTCAAACTTATACAGACTTTTCCTCATGAAGGACTGTGGGGGCTTGTTCTCTACAAAATATCTTGCTACTTGAAAGTGAAGGAGAAAGGTTGTGTGCTGTACCAGTGCAATAGGAGTTCTGCAACTCCATGTATAACATGATATCCACAATAGCAAAATTATGGGGTGACTGAACCACAACTGGATCTTTGTTGCTGACCTTGTGCCTTGCCCTACATGGTGTTCCTGGACCTGCACCCTTTCCTCTGCCTGCCTCACCTCCCCTGGTCCAGCCCTGCCTGCTCAAAGCTCACCATGACAGCTCATCCACTTTGGCAGGGGAGGGAGGAGGGACACTGCTTCCCCAGCACCCTCATCTCCACAGCTGGGAGCCCACTTCCCCAGCCAGAGCGGAGCTGCAAACTCTGTAGAGCTGGTGGGAGCCACAGACGGTATGAGGCCACAGGGTATCGTGAGGGACGTCTCCCATAGCCAGTGGTGGTGGAGAGAGAAAGGCGTTCCCGCACACCCAGTGTCACACATTCATTGCACCTTCACAGAGGGAGAGAGCAGCCTCTCAGGGACATCAAATTGACCAAGATGTCAAGTTGTGACTAGTTACTGAGAGAAAGAGAGAGTGAGGAAGAACACTGTTTACCGCTACCTTCCTCCAGAAGTGTCCAAAAGAACACTTTCTTGGTATCAGAATCACAGATGATTCAAATGGTCTGAATTCTTCACCGTGAAACTGTGAGATCAATTATGTTAGATAGTTTTGACAAAAATAGAATTTGTCAACAGAGTGATCATTTAATAGAGCTTCTGATTTATATTCTTTTAAAATAAACAGTTCTGCTCAGGATTTGTAACAATACATCAAATCCCCAAAGCTGCTACTTCAGCCTTTAAAGTCTCAGCCATCATAAAAAAAGCATAATGGAATATAAGAACACCTGCAGCTATTAAAGTTATGGGAGATACCAGTAAATCAAGTGAAACAAGGTACGTACTTTTCACAGATTCTCAAAGTGTTAACAGAGTGTTTTCTTGGTTTGTTAGTAGTAGAAGTTTCCTCAGGACAAACATGTCTGTGCCTTCACATTAGTCTGCACAGGCTTCTCAGATACTGTTAATGTTCATCTTAGACACTAATAAAATTGATGTGCAAGTATTACCACTATCTGTTGCCTATATGAGGCAGGGAAGGAGAGAGTTTCAAACCCACAAATTTCATTAACAGTGATCCCTCATTTCAGCAGCACAAGTAAATCAGAATTTGCAAGATATCAGCTTTAGTCCTGAGAAGTTCTGCAGATCTTGTGTTTATATTGACAAACCCCGAAGAGCAGGCAATGTGAAGAAGACTGCAGAATTGTTTTCTCGACACTACGGTTATCTGCTGGGAGCATCTTCTGACTTTGGTGATCATGCAGGTGAATTTAATTTGTGAGCAGATGCTAGAGTATCTTTCTGCTCCTCCACTTTGTCCTTTCTGCAGAATATAGGAATAAAAGCCAAGGTCCTAGGGCAGACCAGCCACCCACCTGTTACAGTATCCTCAGTCAAATGATAGTCAGATGATAAATGCTTCTAAATCCAAACACAAGCAAAGCAAGAGTTTTAAAACAGTGGCACTCCAGCAGGCTGTTGCATAGGGACTTTTTCAACTGCAGTTTGTGCCTGCAACTTCTATACAATAAAACTTTGAGTCTTTTTTCTCCCATATTTTTTTCTGGACTCATCTTGGCGTTGTGTGTAATTAGTAAAATATTACATTACTATGCATCTCCTTTTCCTGATTGTTTATTATTATGTTCAACAATATAAGTCTCACTGATTCCCTGTAACATTATACCTATAAAATGTCTCCATTGGCAAAATCAGCAATTTCTGTGTATATTTACTCCTTCTTTTCATTAATTATAAATCCAAAATCAGATCTTCTTGTACACCAGAATAAATTTTTTTCATTGCTGGTATGAATTGCTAGGACAAAATATGCTTTCCAAGTTATAACAAAACCTTTTTTCCATTTTTCCCTTTTCTCACTTCTTCTCATCCATTAGGGGATGCATCTGAAATAAGCCCAAAGCAACTCAGTCAGCTCTTTGGGATTCATCTCCACATTTTCATGAGGTGACTCAGGCTTTAAGACTCCTGTGAATGATCATGTCAAAAGTAGTTCCAAAATCCCAAGTGCAATGTAACAAGCTGGTTATCCTTAGTGCTATGTTTGATGATTATTCAGTGCTCTCTAATAGGCAGAGAAACATAATTACCTTCCATGAGGCATGTTGACTCTTTCCTTTCAAGATTATATCTATGTACCTGTATGTTAACCTAAACCTTATTTTACTTTGCATTTGCTCTATTGGTATGGAAGTCAGTCTCAGTGATCTGTAATGCTGTGAAACCCTTTATAAAAAAGGTATCACTTTCCATTCCTCCAATACAAAAGTATGCTAAAGTGGAATGCATTCATTCTTATTTACTTTCCACTATTTCTCAAATTCCAGTCTTCAAGAGCTATTACTGTTTACCTAATTGAGTTTTTCCAAAGGCTCTTCCACTGACACTGTAATTTCAGTTAATTCCTCCCAACCATTTTTTTAAAGGAAAGCTTTAGTGTAGGAGTATCTCTGTAGAAATTCCTTCACTGTAAGTAATAACAATAACCTAGTTATTTTTTTCTCAAATGGCCCTATCATCTGTGAATCTTCTTTTTATATCTCAGTCATTTACCAGTCTTAATGACTCTGTGGCAAGATCTCTTTCTTCAGTGTTCAAGAAGTAGCATTATTCAATTTTTTTTGCCTTTAGTAAATTGTTCCTCAAAAATCTTGTTTGGCCTGCCTTAGTATAGTTTTGTATTTCACTTGCCAAATATTCTGGTGGGTTTTTTTTTTTTTTATTTTCTTCATATAGACACAAGTTCAAAATTTTGAAGAATTTTTCTTTTTTTTTCCTTTTTATTCCTTATAGTGTCCTCTACTCTGAAGTTCAACTTTGCCACATTTTATTCATTGTATTACCATATTTCTTTCATAAGGAATACACATTTACCTTGAGATTTACAGACTCCATACCACTTGCAAATGTTTCTCTTTCAACTGCTCCTTTGCATTTTCTTTTAAGACTTTCACATATTTATGTTGATCTCCTTTTAGAAGCTGATGCTACTGTGGAGATTTTTTGCTGGCTGGAGTGTAATTCATTTCCCTAAGGGCTTTTAATATCTGTATGTTACAATTGCTACGACAAAGAAGCTCTTTATAACGGTATCCTGATACAGGGTCTGTCAACGTCTGGTTGACCTGGCTGGTGCTCAGGCCTGCTTTCAGAATTTCTTCTGCCTCTGTGCATTCTTTGACTATCTGTCCCTGAAGACAGTTACAAATGATAGCTCAAAATTTATTGTCTGTGTCGTGCTTTGTCATGACATTCAGCCATTTTATCTTCGGGAACCCTGAAGCCTTCTGCTGCCACCGCTTCTCTTTCACACTCACAGTCAGAGTCATGTACCTGATATCACGTCCTACTATTATTTCCCTACTTAGGTAGATATGGATGTAAAGATTCCGTGTTGTCTGTTGACAAGGCTATTTTTTTAATGTCTTTAAGCTATGTTTAACTATAGTCCTCCTCTGGCAAAACCTATGTTGATATTTCTTTGTCATTTACACACTGGTATTACAGTGCTCTATTAATTGTCCTCCTTCCATCGAGTTTCGGAGGCGTTTGTTCTGTTGCTTAAAAGTAGGTATCCTAGTCCACCTATCTTGATGTTTAGACTTTTAACATTTATATAGAAGTAGCTATATAATTTGCATCTCATGTGATTCAATGATAGAATTTATATTTGGGTTTTCTTTCTAGGTTCCTGGTTCTCACATCTGGCACATGCTACTTAATTCAAGGAACAGGAATTACTCCATTAAGTCACTAGATCCTTTCACATTCTTAAATAAAGCAAATGTATACTTGTTCACAGAAAACAGCTCTCTTTCTCTACAGGGCCATATGACAAACTACCATTCATGCATGCAGTCATTGAAAAAGACTTAAGAATTCAGACAAGAGATGTGTGGAAAAAGTAATATGTAATAAATGACAGATCATGCGGCTGCAGGAATGAGTGCCAAAGTCTATAGCTACTGTTAAGACCTCTTTAATGACACATCTGTAGAATATAAAGAAAAAAAGCCTACATGGAAAAGGCACTTCTAGTCCTCACTGTCTGAGACGGTGGTGGGGAGTGTTTATTGCTATTCATGGAAAACGATTACTAATTGACAAGCCAAAAAACATACTAATTTCTGCCAGAAAAACTCAGTTTTAAGCTGCCGATGTATCTCTTCCATGACTTTGCTTATGAAATGCGATTTGGATGATCCTTTACCCACAGCAGGAGAATGAAAACCAGTCTGAATAATTGCAAAGCCAGTGCAGTAAACGTGAACTTTAAGATCAGTATGAGGGGAACTAGCTTCTATGTTTTATATATATTTGTGTCTATGTGCTGAAGAGTGCTCAGTTTTTTTGATTTTTATCTAATTTCTGTCTGAACAAACTAAATCACACCTTAATATATTTGGTTAGAACCTCACATCTGTTTTTTAAATCCTTGGTGAAACCGATCATTCCTTGTGTTTTGAAATAGCTTGGAGCAACCTCTACTGGCTGCGTAGGTTTGAAATGGATCTTGACTGAAAATACTAACTCATTCTTGTACAATGTATTGTTTATCTGTATTGTCAAAAATTATGAACCTGTAGTGCCTGTATGTTCAAAAAGTGAATCATAAGCCAAGAAAGATCCGCATTAAGATGTTTGTGATTTTTCAAAAAGGATAGAAAAGAGTTCTACTTTAGGCAGTCTTCAAATATTCCATTCCAGGCTTTCACAGTCCAAAGACCAAGGATACTAATTAAAATAATTCAATATATTTCAGAGAATTTTGGATCTAGACTCAGATATAGCCCAGATTATATACGTATATCAAAGAGGAAAACATATGATCTTAGAGATTTTTAAACATTTTTGCTATTTTATCAAAAAAACAACACTAATGTCTTTTTTACTTGAGAGAAATATTGATAAAAGATACAGTTTTTCAGAGAACTTTGTTTTAAAGCTGTGAAATTAAAAAGATTTTTAAGATAAAGCTGTCCTAACAGTAAGCTTGCATAGCAAAATGTTTAGATTGTCTAATTCATTATACATTCATTCATGCACAGTAAAGAATACCTTATTCACCAAAACTGTCCTACTAAAATAATGGGTAAAGTGATATACAGAAGGACATATGATGTAGCCTGCAAATTTTGGCAAAATGGCAATTTCCCTGTTCTACTCCTTCCTTCATATTTAAACTATTCCTGAATCAATTTAAGCCAGCTGGAAAAGGTTTTTATTATCGCTGTAGAAAAATAAGTTTGGGCACACAAATCTGCATTTAAAGGAATATTTAAACCACCCAAGTTGTCATAATAAACTAACTGTGTAGTCACCCACCTCTGGAACAATCTCTTAGATAATTTGGTGTATATACAGAGAGATCAAAGGACTTGGTGTATCTTAAACTCACACCTCAGCATTTTTGTATATCAGTAAAATTTCTTTATCAGTTTTCGCTGAGACTGACAGAGTATTATCATAATATGTACTGTTGAAAGTCCTGTACAGTCAAGTGTAGCAGATAATGAAAACCAAAATGAAGTCTTTTCTGTTGAGTACTCAGGCCTCATTTTCTACAACTAGAAGCTCTTTGGAAAAATTGTTTAAATTTCAGCATTTGAGAAATAGCTTATGAGCCACTGCTCACAGGTAAACTTATTACCCACTGGGTAAGTATATTAATGTCAGGAGTTAGTCATATATATATCCTACTGTAAGACTAAAGTGAGGTTAAATGAAAAGACATTGAGAAGAAAAATAAGACTTCTACATATTCTTGAAGTATTTTTAAATCGGTCTGCCTCTGAAAAATAATTAATTTGTGGTGCAACTGAGAGAATTGGCAATTTTTACTAGAAAAAATTAGAAGCTCCTATCTAAGTCCTTGTCCACTGTTTACAAATACAGAATTTAATATTGTTTTTAATCACTGTTTCTGACTCAGTTTAGATCAGATTTTAATAGCTGAACAATTTAAAGAGCAATCAAGGTAACTACCAATGCCATTATGTAACTAACCTAATGTTTCTAAACAAAAGCCTTGGTCCTCATGTCTCCATCAACAATGTTTCAATGCAATGTCCATACTTGAATATAAAAGTTGGAAATCTGGAAAGAAAGACCTCATGATACTCTTCAGAGCATTAAACCTACATCTTTGCCCATTTGGTTTCTCTTTTCATAGCAGAGAATAAATAATATGTAATATGAATATTTGTAGTGTAATAATCCCAGTTGCATAACATTCATTTTTTTACTCAATCTTTGCTTCTTGGTATGTCCAATAGAGTGTCATCATCAAATTTATGTTGTTAGACAGAGTCTCACTGTCAAAGTAATTATAAGGATTAGAAACAGCAGAAGGACGATGATCTCAGAATGAAATACACTGATTGCTTTTCCACATGGTTTATTAAATACCTGGCTGATGGGTCATTCCAGAGGTACCTAATTAAACTAAAAAATCAGCATAAAATGTGAATAATCTGCAAATACATTGCTATAAGACAGATATTAAAAAACAATTAAAACCATCCCAGAATAATAGAGTGATGAATTATTTTGGTGTGGCTTTGATTTTTCCACTGTTGGCTGACACTTTAAAATGTAAACATAGTCAAAGACAGGTTTCTCAAAAATTTAAAGATTATTCACCTTTTGGCTGGTGAATATCCTAATCTGTTTCTCCATGCACTTTAAGAAAAAAAACAAAACTAACAGAACAAGCAAACAAAGCAACCCACAAAAAACCCAAAGGACTTTATGTCAAGATTCATTCATAGATATTGAGACTTCATTTAACATCTCACAGGAAATAAGGCATGCAGTAACAGGCATATAGGACCATGACACAACCTCTTTAGTGTCTGTGTTGGCTCTGATTTAAAAAAAAATAGATAAGTAGAATTTGAAGGAAATGAATGTCAGTTAAAACCAAAAAAATGGTCCCTCTTTTGATTGCAGTATGATGTAGCCTTACATTTAGCCTTATGAAAAGACTAGGTGCAACTGTGTTGTCCTAACACACCAGAGAAAAAAACCTGCTGAGGAAAGACTCACTTTTTTCTCTTGCTACTTTTTTCTCAAGGAAGTAGTATCCCTAATCAAGTCAGAAACAGATTAAAAAACTAGAAAAAACACTCATAAAAAAGAGCTATTTCCCCTCTTTAAAGAAATTTCTAGTATAAGTTGTCATGTTTTCCTGCTTTCCTCCCTACATGTAAAATTTCAAACATTTGGACAAAAATTAAAACTATTTTTCTGAAAAGTGAGATTGTAACAACTGCTAAGATAATTTTGACTACTGTGTGATATGTGCATGACTGAATATTAATCTCAAGTAGACAGAGCAGTGGAAACCTTTATCAGTGGCAGATTACTATAAGTTACAACAGGAGGAAAAATTTGCTGATATATTCAGAGCCAGCTTGACCTTGGGAGAGGAGTGGGGTGGGGTTAGAATAGCACCACTGTAATCCAGTGGCATAGTATTAAATGAAAAGATTAGTAAATTTACTGTTCCAGAGGTGGATGAATTCAGTGTAGCCCAAATAGAAAGTGGTAAAAAAGTATTTTCCGCTTTTTAACCATGACTAAGCTACTGGTACTATTTGTTAATTCTTTTCATTTATTCTATTCAAAGGGGATCAGTTTCAAGTCATAACTGAATGATTACAGTGCATAATTACAAAGATCTGTGCAAATAGCACCAGAGGCAAGAGAAATGTGGTATTTTCTTTGCTGCTAAACTCTATTTTGCAATAGTATTATTCTTTCACACTTTAGTCTTGAAGAAAGGCAAATCACACCTATATGCACTGCAGTTGTTAGTTCTATTGCCCCAGCAAGTTCTTGGTGAAGTGACCACTTATACAACCGATTCTCAGAAGAGGTGAAGTCTGCATGTCTTTGAGCAAAGGTTCCCAGGATTTCTGCTTTCTATTCAGTTCCTAGGTTGGGAGGATTTATTCAGCATGAAAGCAATTTTTTCCTGTCATTGGCTGGAGGAGATAGAGCTATACAGTGCCTTGATGAAAAAATTTTCCTGACTTCAGTCGCTGGTTTTAGGTTGTTTTCTGAAGCATGAGGATTAATTGCTTTTCTAATCCTATTGCAAAAGTTTTAAATATTCTTGAACTACCATTTGAATACATAGCAAACAGCATCTTAAAAAAACATGCCTGAGACAAAAGCCAATACATTGAGTAGCAGTGAATCCCATAAATCATTTTTTCTGAAGAGTTCAATGAAAAATATTTGCATTTACCTCTGTTGGATTTATCTGTTACCTTATTTTCTCTTATTTTTTTGTAACTGGAAAAGGGAAATCAGGATGCACAAATGGGCTTTTAAGTACCACTCTTTTACGGCCTCTCATTCTTCGCAACAGCTGTGTCTTAGAAGGGTTGCTTCTCAGTAGGGACAAGCTGGAGCTGAGTACTGTATACTTTTTATGGAACGAACAGCTTCAGTTGTGGATTATTCTTCAAGACCTGAGGCTTCTCTATTTCCTAAGAGTGCAATTGCTGCCAGATCTTCAGTAAACAAAAGCTTTATTCTTTGATGAAAGAAGGGAATTGCCTTATTTATAAAATATCAGCGGAAAGTTACAGATAAAAAAAAAATTTATAAAACTGAGGTACTAAATTAAGGTGTTCATTTGAATCACAGAATCATAGAATCATAGAACATCTCAAATTAGAAGGGACCCATAGGGATCATTGAGTCCAACTTACAGGACTACCTAAAACTAAACCATATGACTAAGAACACTGTCCAGATACTTCTTGAACTCTGACTATTCCCCTGGAGAGCCTCTTCCAATGACTGACCACCCTCTCAGTGAACAACATTTTCCCAACGTCCAGTCTGAACTCTCCTCACGCAGCCTCATTCCATTTCCTCGTGTCTTGTTGCTGGTCACCAGAGAGAGGAGATCAGCACCTCCCTCTCCACTGCCGCCCTTGAGGAAGGTGTAGACTGTGATGAGGTCACCCCTCAGCCTCCTCCAAGCTGAACAAACCAAGTGACCTCAACCACTCATCGTAACTTGAGACCTTTCACCATCTTTGTTGCCCTCCTCTGGACACACTCTAATAGTCTGATGTCCTTATACTGGGGTGCCCAAAAGTGCACACAGTACTTGAGGTGGAGCCCCACCAATCAAATCAAATCATTATTGAATATCGGCTTATATAGTGCACTCTTCATCAGATGTCTCTAGGAACAATATGTTGTATCGATAACGATAGAAATTATGTCCCATGATGTTTTGTTCTTCTTGGTCCAAAATGCAGTACATTTGCATTTAAAAGGTTTTAAGGGAAACGTAAGTTTTGTGCATTTAATTATTTTTCATCAATTAGTAGCATATGCTGATCATTACTCACATCTTTCTAAAGTATTTGCCAAAAAAAATTGAACAAATGAAATAGAATAATGAAGTTATAGCAGGTTTCTGTGAGCAAACCAGAGTTCCCCACTGGTTTTGCCATAAGTAAACATTTATGATCATTTACATTCCTCACTGAACACTGTTTTGATAAAGAGTATAGTCTCCCTTCATTTACTATGAATGCATCTTGGAAGGTTAATATGAAACAAAAAGATAAAGTATGTTAAGTTGAGACTAAAGTCCAATCTGAGAGGTCTCTTAGAGGACATAGGACTGAAAATCAGAATGGAAACAACTTGGCAAGTATATAAGAGTTATCAAAATATTCGGGTTGGGCAGGGATGCTTGAAACAGTTTCTTGACATTATTCTTCTCTACACAACTATGCAAAAACAGCTCAGATGCAGAAAAAAACATTTCCTGGGGCCGTTTCAAGGGGAAGAGGAGAGGTAGAGGAAAGAAAAAACAAGGTACTTAAACAATTATCTTTTCTGGTGTCTATTCATCTAGTGAAAAAAAACACAGCCCTGAACTAGGTGACAAGCAGTCCCTCTGTTTTCATGGGGATAGCATGGAGCCTAAAAGTGAGATTCACAATAGCCAGCACCCTGACCTCTGAAGCTCTCTGCATCCAGCTCTAAGTATCCTTATTAAAATTCTGGTCTCACAGGCTTTTCTCTGGCTTTGCTCAAAGTCATCTTATGGAATTTGACATGGTTCCTTTCTTTTCCTCTCAACTTCTCTTTTTCTTCTACAGTGTGAGATCTATCATAGTTCCTCGTCAGCATGCTATGAATTTTAATGCTGTAATATTTCACAAACTCCTTAAAATCAGGTTTGGCTATAAGTTCATCTTCTTTCCTGTAAATAAGAGAGGGAAACCAAAGAGTCTTCAGTTGAGTGAGAGAGAAATGTTGCAACATCATTCAGATTGTTTCAGGTGGCAATCTCAGTAGAGATTTCATTATACCCTTCTCACTTCAAAGCTTTTCTTTGATTCATCTTCAACACCTCTGAAGTTCAGTCTCTCAAAAGTTTGTTAAATACTGTGCAAGAGAAACCTCTCTAGCCATTATATTGTTCTAGACCACTCTGTTAGCCCTCAGCATGTATCCTTCTCCTTTTTCATTAAAACTTTTTTCTAACAAGGACTTGAACTCCTATTTAATCATCAAATTCACAAAGATTTTGATCAGTGGGGATTCTGAATTCCAGCATCAGTAAAAAGAAAAAAATAAAATTTTCACTCACATGTGCTTCATTCTGGCCTCAAGTTGATTTCCATCTGTCAAACAAAAATTACATAGATCACTGACACTCTGTAGAAGAACCCACTGACCCTGTAAATTCCCTTTTGCACCAAGATTTCACTAAGGAATAATATGATGACCTAGGATCGAGATCTAGCTTTAATTTCACTATTTGCAAAATCATTTGTATTAGTTCTGATTAAAAAAGTTCATGAACTCAGTTTGAAATTATTCTGGAAAATTTCATAGAGTTTTACTTAAAATCTATCTCAGCCATGATTTTGAAGTTGTGGGAACTGACTTTCCTCAGCCCTTAAGGACTCACTAAGGTTGCCCTAATTTGCTGTTAAATGTGTGTTTATTTGAAACACTGAAAGTCTCTTGAAAAGAAAATCTACCTCCTGAGTCCAGGGGCAGGGGGCTATAGAAGCCAGTACTCTAATCTAGTTCCCTTAAAATAAAAGTCATTTATACGCTCCAAAGTCTCAAGACTTACAAGCAGAACTCTTCCAAAGGAACAGGCTGAGCTCTTAAAAAGATTTTATGACAGAAGCCACAGGATTTACAAGGGACAAGATCTGGTTTTATCCCATCGTGGCTGTAGAAAAATAAGTGCCAGTTTTAATTCTGTCGCTCTTCTTTCATGTCTTTGGGTGCCATTGGAAGTCATAGCTATGCCAACCCTCCTGCTCACTTGTGAGCATGCTGGTCCCACCAGCTCTCCCCTGTCATCTGGCCCCTGGCCTCCCTTTGCAGGCACCTGCACTTGTCTGGCCCTTTAGGGTGCCTTCCTACACCAACAGAAATGACAATATTTATTTACCTGTGGGTGGGACTAGTTTTCTGCTGAAGCAGAAAGCCAGTGTTGCTCTCTGGCCCAGCTCACTGCGGGGTGAGAGGGTGGCAAAGATCAACATGAGGCAAGCAACCAGGAGCTGTGGCCAGGATGAGGAAGGTTTGAAGTGTCTTTCAGCCACAGCAAGCTGTGGCCCTGCTCATTACATCAGCCAACAGCCCTGCTCGGCTTGGTAAAGTCTCTCCTGCTCCCCTCAGGCTTCCGCTCAGCATCACTTGGAAAATGAACTCCAGTGGGTGGGAACTGAAGAAAGATCTTTTCTCCCAATTCTCTAAATAATCTACTCCTCTTACAGCCCCATTTTTCATCTCTTGGATGGTCTAAAGATGCAGCCAAAGATTTTTGTTAACTTCTATTTATATGATCACATGCACATAGAAACAAATTAATGAGGTTATAAGAGAGCAGGGACAGAGAGACTCCGATTTTGACTCATCTGCAGTCTTGCAGTCTACTGATAGAAGCCAAATATGCCATGTCCTCAAACGGGTGAAACTGTTCCCACAGTGTTTGCAGGGCATTCCTACAATGCATTATGGTGTTTCCTGAAAGTCCAGCATATTCCATGTCCTGAAGAGTTCAGGTTTCACTTCCACTAAGTCTAAATTTTTGTTAAATTTCTTTGTGGAAATGTTTAGCGAGGAGGAAGGCATAACCTTCAAAGGCTGAAGTAAAGTTTTGATTATTTTTATTCCATGTGCTGAAGTAATGATATAGTCCATTATGAAAAGAAAATCCTGTGTAAAATGGCGTAAGAATACAAGACTGAGTGGACATGGTTAAAGCCCTCGGTAGTTTT
This sequence comes from Phaethon lepturus, assembly GCF_000687285.1. Classification (NCBI taxonomy): domain Eukaryota; kingdom Metazoa; phylum Chordata; class Aves; order Phaethontiformes; family Phaethontidae; genus Phaethon; species Phaethon lepturus. The sequence goes on along the minus strand of NW_010564346.1, from coordinate 19,776 downwards.
AGTGCTTGCTTAATTTTTTTTGTAAAAATGGTCCTATTGTTGTTTGGAAGGTATATTAGAACAAATTAACATATGACAATATTTTTAGATTACCTGAGTAATGTTACATGCAGGATGAAGTATACATAAATACAGAAATATTTATTTCTCAAATAAGAAATAACATCATAAATGCCAGATATTCACATTATGCTTCTGTGTTAGACATTTTTAAATACAGAACTTGTCCTGTAGAGTGCATGAATAATCATTCCAGTGGTGTCCAAAAATAACTTTTTTAATAATAATTTGAGAACAACATTGTTTACAGTACCAGATTGGGTTAAATAGACACAAAGATAGTATTAATTTGACACATAAGTTTTATCTTGGTGAGATTTTTTGATGGTTTGTTTTTTGGGTTTGGGGTGGGGTTTTTTTCTGGGTTTTTTTTCTGTAATCACATGAGTGTACTGCAGAGTTTAAAGTGATCCATGAACACAAACTGAGCACTTCAGTATTCAGCAGGGAAACAGTTTTTTAAAAAAATAAATATTACTTAGTTTCAGAACAAATAAGAAGCAGAAACTCAATACTAACTCTATTAATGAATCAGTTTAAATCAATTATAATCCCTAAATTAAACTATTCCTGAAGCACCCAGTATTGACTTCTATATGACAACTAATTATCTTAGACACTTTTCTCAAACTTGAGAAAGTCTACTCCTGCTTAATTCAAACATTGAAATAATTCTTCTTGACTGAATATTACTTATTTTTCTTGGCAGTTTGAATTGATATTTGGTGGCCAAGTGACTTAAGTTTTGTTAGGTCTTTGGAAACTCCTCCTTGGCTTTTCCTGAGAAAGGGGAAACCTGATTCTTTTGCCTGTACTATGAGTTCAGGAAAGGGCACAAAAAGAAAGAATTTGCTCTGAAATCTGAAGCCTCAGCATAAGAGTAAAGACTAATTTATTTTTTCCCCCGGCATTAGACGTAGGACTAATAAATGCTGCACTTGGGTTTTCTGTAAAAAGAGGTGTTTTTTTTTTTTTTTAACCTCACAGATTAACACATATTTATCCAATGGGCTTTACAAGTTCCATCTCTCCTGAGTCATGTCCTTTTCTAGATGCAGCTGTGTATTTTCACTGTCAGACCACCTTAAACTCCTCATCAGGACCCCTGCTACTTCTTCTGCTGTTTGAACAAAATAACTCTTATAACTGTTCTCTAGCTTTTTCCAGTCAAAATAAGACAGAACTGCTGAAGAAATTTCAGTACAATATCTCTGCCAGCTGGCTTATTTGGACTGAAGTAGAGCAGAGAGTCGTCATGCTTGACACTTGATTGGCAGACTTGCAGGCATGGTGATCTCGGGTGATGCTGTGAAGCTGACATTGGGATAGTAACAATAACTTCTTCAGCCAGTACAGCTGGAGCAGGAAAGGTTTCTGTATCTAGTACATTGGTGGATGAGTTGAAATAAAGAAATTTTGCAATTATATGTGTCTTTTTTATTTACTCTGTGAAGTCTGAGAGAAGATCCTGATTTGGGAGATATATTTCAACAATGGTCCAATCTCTTTGGTTGGATGAATAATGGTGAAAAAATGTTTTCTTAAAGTTGAATTTCTTGGTAAGTAATGTATCGGTCTTTCAGTCTGGGAGTTCAGACAGAAGTACCCTGTGATGAAGGAGGTTGACTAAGGTTGCCTTGTAACTCACAAAGTTGTGGAGTTTTCATGCATTCGGTCTCTCCATGGCAAGCTAGTGAATGTACCTGCTCATGGGGAAAACACTATCTTTACTGTGTTGTCCTGGTTTTGTCTGGGATAGAGTCAATTTTCTACATAGTAGCTAGTACACGGCTATGTTTTGGATTTGTGCAGAAAACAGCCTTGATAAGTCAGGCATGTTTTCATTACTGCTGAGCAGTGCTTACACAGAGTCAAGGTCTTTTCTGCTTCTCACACCACTCTACCAGTGAGTAGGCTGAAGGTGCACAAGAAGTTGGAAGAGGACACAGATGGGACAGCTGACCCCAACAGACCAAAGGGATATTCCATACCATATGACGTCATGCTCAGCAACATAAATCTGGGGGAGGAAGAAGGAAGGGAGGAACTTTGAAGTTATGGCATTTGTCTTCCCAAGTAACCATTAAGCGTGATGGAGCCCTGTTTTCCTGGAGATGGTTGAACTGCCTGCAGATGGGAAGCGGTGAATGAATTCCTTGTTTTGCTTTGCTTGCATGCACGGCTTTTGCTATTAAACTGTCTTTATCTCAACCCATGAGTTTTCTCACTTTTACTC
>NW_010564346.1:0-17449 GCF_000687285.1 Phaethon lepturus | reverse complement strand
CCCCATCCCACCATGGGGGAGTGAATGAGCGGCTGCATGGGGTTTAGTTGTTGGGTGGGGTTAAACCACAACATGTGTCTGTGGAGGTAATTTAGTTTCTCTGCATAGGTTGAAAAGAAGTACCTTTCTTCAGACGTTGGCAGAAAGGTTGGAAAAGGAAAGGACACTACAGGAGACAGAAAAGTTAAAGCTTTTCATCCACTTCACAGAAAAGAATAAAGTGTAACTGGAAAAGCTTTTTAGAAAAACTTGAGAGCAATCCCACTGATGAATAATTCATGCTTAGTTTCCCTTCTGGCTCTTAGTGCCTAATCTGTTCATTTTTTTTTTTTTTTTTTTTATAAACTAGAGAAAGAAGATAGTTAGAAATCTTCAGTGTACAGATTTGGCAGTCAGATCACAAATCTGATCTCACTCTGGGACACATCTATTGCACCTTTGTTACATTGAATGGAATTGTTTCAGTTGCAGAAAAAAGGTATCAAGCCCTAAAACTGAAGTACAAATAATAACAAAATTAAAAAAAAAAAAAAGAGAGAAAAAAGCACAACTGTATTTACTTGAAATTATTCAAGCAACCATAATAAAAAAAAATATAAATTGAACAGTGCAAAATCAGCTTCTCTGTCACACTTGTGTCTCATGGTAATATGTCACATACAGAGACTCAGTCCTGCTTGTCTAATTCAGCCTGCCTGTTTCAGGGGATTGTCCTTGACTTCGATAGCTTTTTATTCTTCTGGTTCGTAATCTTTCATACTGTTCATTTTTCTTTTTGCCTCATGAGTTTGCTTCATAACCTTGAAGGAATATGTATACTTAAGTTTGTACACTAAGGAAAGGCTCACTGCAGCCCCTGCTGAGGAACCTAAATGTCCGTGTAGGACCTGTCGATGTCACTAACGTGGATTCCTGGCACCCTCTGGTGGGTGGTCCTACTCATACATACAGGAACGATGATACATCCCAGTTTGGACAGTCCAGCATGTTTGACACAGCCGGGCAACGTTTCAGAAAAGTTCACAACCAAATTACGTTGAAAGCATATGTTATAGCTAGGTTTGTTAATATCCTTTATTATCTTTTAAAATACAAAACTATGTGTAGCTTTGTGCCATATCAAGATACGTGTTGTGTTGTCTTCTACCAGGTAGGGGTGAAGAGAGACACGACATATGTGTTCATTTACTGCCTTAAGGTGGTTATGAATGGTAGGAAGACAATATGAATTGTCAAGCAAAACATTTTGGTTGTCCAGTTACATATGAATTCCAGAATTTTCTTTAAGACATTGGTGAGTTAACTAGGCAGGTGCAAATATTGTTCCTGCTTGAAGAATACTGAGGGCATTTAGTTGAGCAACAGCTTTTTACCTCTTTAGTCACCCCAAAAGCCTTGTTTGATACTACAAACTCTTCAGTGGCAGGCGTTTCATAGCAGCAAAAGAAAATAGCATGTGTTTCTAAGAGGCTCAGAGTACAACCCATGTCTTTCTGTCTACTGCTATAGCTGGTTCCTTATATTCAGTACATAGGTGACATAGCCCTCAAATGTTTCCCCAGCTTGAACTTTCTGTCTTGGTAGTGTTGCACACTACAAAGTACATATAACAGGATGAAGCTGCTTCTAAATATAGCAGCTGAGGAAGATTGTACAATATAAAACACCACCAGCAGAGGCTGTATGTCTCCCCCTTCAAATCCCAAATGTAAACCAGATGAGAAAACAATTGTCTGATGGCTATGCAAAATTCCTGTGTAAATGCCAACAGTATAAACTCTCTTTTCATTAGATTTGTCTGAAAAACTCTTTCAAGCTAAATTAAATCATGTTCCCAAACTCAGGCAAAACCTCCCCTGAAGTTCAAAATACTCAGTTAATTCCTTTCTTATTTTTCCTCATCTCTTTATCCCTTTATTTCAGCCCAGCTTTTAAAAAGAAGTAGCTAAGTACATCTGATACCAACCATTTCTGATCCAATAGGACCGGGAAACTTTTTCAAGAATAGATATTGTGATGACATCAGTCTGTAATTGTCAGATTATGAACTGAGAAGTTTGGATTTGCTTCTAGGGAGCACTTGAGTTTTTGGCTCCTTCTCCAGATATGTCTTTGGAGCAACATGTAGACCACGTTGAAACATAATGCAATCTCATTTTCATGTGATCTCTGCTCAACCATCTGCCCCAACAGGTCGCATAGTCAACAAGCCATTTAGGTTATATTTGGTAGGTTGTTTGCCGTGTAGATTTTACAAGCCTATTCCTTATGAGGTGACTGAAAATAAGCTTAGGCCTCAAATCCATTGACATGGATAGCTTGGCTGGAACGCTACTATTCCTCATGCACACATATTCATTCATCACAAGAAATGTCTCATAAGTATGTTGTGACTACGTAATGAATCTTATTTCTAAAAGCAGGGGTGCTTAATCTTCATGTTCTTTTCTTAATATTTGAGAAGACTTCTGTAGTCAATTTTCTTTGATTCATATGATTTTGTAGGCATTGCTAATTGCCACTCAAGCTTATGATGATAAGTACCCTTTCTGTGGAAAATGATAGTCATGTGGGAGCAATGTCACTGTTCGAATACTATAGTGTTTAAAAGCCAGGGACATGCTCTGACAAAAGGGAGATTCCCGAAGTACTGGTTGGTGCCCTCACTTCCTGTCACTTGAAAGAAGGGCAGAGGATAACAACCATCAGGAGATGCATCCACCTGTCTCCAAACTGACCGTGGGAGACTGGTAGAAAATAAGCATGTACTCCTGGGATGTCTAATCTTTTACTTGGTAGCTGGGACCTCAAAAACTTCCAGAAAAGTTGTACTGCTTGTGGATTTAGGAATTATGAGGACACAGCCTATTGTAGTTAATTAAACAGTGTCATGGAATCTCCTGTGCAATTTGATTAGCTGCACTTGAACTACCAGAACAGTCTCTGTCTCAGCTCTGGGTCAAGGTAACAAGTGATTCCCAGGCAGCTGGTGGTGGATATGAGCCATGGACCATTCCCAACAGCTGTTTTCAAGCATCCAGCCCTTTTTTGGAGACTAAAAGTGTTTAGCAGTATTCAGACTCTGCCAGCTGGCCACAGGACTACAGAAAGGGCCCTGTCTGTCTTGTTTATCAATATTGATACTGAAAAATGTATACTGTGTTTGCTACGTGGCAAATGCACATGGCTTCAATTTGAAAAAGAAAATAAATTCACTCTTGAAAAGGCAAGATTAAAATTTTGGTTAGCAAATTAGAAACAGTTACAAAAATCAATGTAATAATATATGTACACTGTTACGTTTAAGTCTGTAATTAAAAAGGAAGTTTTCTCTTTTGGCTGATTTTGTGGTTTACCCCTTTCTATAATCTTAGTGCATACTCATTGCTTGTCATGTTCTCTTGGATTAAATTACCCTGCTTGCCTTTTACACCATTCCTAAGGCTGTTTCAAAGCTTTACAAATCATGTCACATGAGAAATACTCATGTCAATGTATCTTATATCAAGCTCAACGTTCCTGGTTTGCATTTCAGTCTTCCTTGAGATCACATATGACATATTGAAGTAACACAGATGACAGACTTAGCAGTTACTACTGTCATTCTCTACTCATTCCAGAAAGCTGTGCTGGAGACCGCCTGATCAAAGCAGCATAGCCTACTCCCAAAACAGCTGTTGTAAACTACACCTTGCAATCTCTGTGTCCCATTGCTGTAGCCTCGTCTTTCACCTCTTCTCATTGTCTAGGATGAGGGTTGAAAATCCCAGTTGATCCAGTCCCATCTGTGGGTTGCCTGGATACCCCCAGGAGCTGGCAGTGTTAGCTGACGGCACTCAACATGTCGGAAAGGCCTTGACTTCCCTTGTACCAGTGAAGCAGGCTAAATAGATGTCACCTTACATCTGTCTATTCTGTGTGTCATGAGAATATGAAAGTTATTGTCAGAGTAATCCCCTCCGCTGGCCTGAGTCAATACAGGCTCATTTTCTTCACTACCAATGTCTTAATTTTTATAATGTCTCATGTTTTCTTTTTGAGATAAAGATAAGACAGAAGAGGAGAAAATGACGATGTATTGAAGTTATGTGCTGAAGGCCTGATAGCAAAATGAAATAAAATAGGCTGAAACTAGCTTGTCCAGATCTGTTGAATTCATAAGACTGTAAAGTTAGAATGACACATTCAAGGCTATTTATGTGATAGGGCACTCCAGGATGTGTTTTCAAGATCTGCTTGTGGAGAATATAGTGTACCTGGATGCCTGAACTTCTGTGATACAAAACTAGTCCTGGTTATATTTGTAGATCTTTTTCTGTCTTCAGAGCCAGGTTCTGCACCACAGGGCAGTCACCATCTAGTGCATTTTAGTCAACAGAGGACAATGAAATGAGTCAATCCTTCCCTTGCAGAGGACATCCACATCAGATGCAGATCTGATGAAACTGTGTTTTTCTTCCCTTGGCAACTTTCAGCCTGAATTGTGTGATTGGTGTCTATATTTGATTGAGTAGAATCATCCTCAACCACAGAGGTTAGGGATTAAGCCAGAAGTTGTAGGTGTAGCTTCAAAGGAATGGAATTTAGGGCCCTAGATTTCAGCATTAGCTTTTGCTGGAAATCGTTAAGTGGTTTTTTTCCCCACACGTGCATGCAATTTCTATTCACCGTTTCTTATGGTAAACTTTCATGTTTGCTTTTGCTGCTGTTGAATTCTGCACTGCGTTCCCCGTTGAGGGAAGACACAAGACACATGATGAAAGGAAACCTTTCAGACTGCATCCTCAGAGGGCCAGCTGTTAGTTAGACCACACGTAATGAGTGCCAGAACACCCTGTTTTAAGTCCTTCAGGATCTGCAGTGTACCAGAGACATCTCAGAAGGGATCTGTACCTCTAGCCCTGGTCTAATTCATCATTGCGTTGCATGCAGCTGCAGGATACTGAGGAATCCATTTCTTTCCTCTTTAGTCAGTCCTCTTTTCCTACACAAAAAGAAATCACGGGGAAATGGTTGCTGCTTTATCCAGAATGCAGCCTCTGGTCAGCTGGCAAAACCATGGTGCACAGGATTTCACCCGGAAAGTCAGTGCTGCTGAATCTCCTACTCACTCCTCTTACACAGACAGTTAGGCTTACATGGGCTCTGGAGTAAAATCACTGCCAGAAAGATGGGTGGTCCCATCTATTTTTCATATGAAAGAGGAGTCATAGGTTATGCAGGCATCAGAGGGTCTCCTTGTCCTTGAAAGAGACAACATAGTTCAATCTATGGTTCAATCTGGTGAGGCCACTCCTCGAATACTGTGGTCAGTTTTGGGCCCCTCACTACAAGAAGGATGCTGAGGTGCTCAAACATGTCCAAAGAAGGGCAACGAAGCTGGTGAGGGGTCTTATGAGGAGCAGCTGAGGGAACTGGGCTTGTTCAGTCTGGAGAAGAGGAGGCTGAGAGGAGACCTTATCACTCTCTACAACTACCTGAAAGGGGATTGTGGTGACGTGGGTGTGGGTCACCCAAGTAACTAGTGATAGGATGAGAGGAAATGGCCTCAAGTCATGCCAGGGGAGGTTTAGACTAGATATTAGTAAAAATTTCTTTATGGAGAGAGTGATCAAACATTGGAACAGGCTGCCCAGGGAGGTGGTGGAGTCACCATCACTGGAAATATTCAAAAAACATGTGGATGTGGCACTTCAGGATATGGTTTAGTGGGCATGGTGGTGTTAGGTTGATGGTTGGACTTGATGATCTTAAAGGTCTTTTCCAACCTTAATGATTCTGTGATTCTGTGATCTTAAATTCAGAACTGATGCCTACAGTTTTTGGAACTTAAAGTTTAACATCTTAAAATAAGTTATTGCTACAGTATACCTATGATTTGACTTCAGAGAGCACTCTCCAGTAAATATTAGCTTAAACCTCAGACCTTGAACCCACAAGTTTTTTGTGTCTATGAGAAAAGATTATTAAAGGGATTGAAACTACCATGGACCAACACCATCTTTGCTGATTTGCATCAGCAAAAATATTAGCATATGCTGCCAACAATCCCCCAAACTATTCCAGAGACTAATGTAAAAGCCTCTAATGTTGAGGAAACAAGACTGCAAAGTGGTCCTGAGAGCAGGGTTAGCAAGAACTGCTCCAGATTGGATCAGTGACCCTGTCTGAGGCTTGCTTTGACCTGCAGGTCTTTCCTTTCACTACCTAAGTACAATTCCCACTCAAAAGCCTAGTATTTTCTGGATCAAGCTTCTAAGTTGTGTAGAAAGCCTTTGAGGTACATCAGCAATTCTAGTGGCCTCTGAAGCATTTGATGTGCATAAGCATCAGCCATCCTTTCTGCATCTTGAACGAAAATCCAGTAAAATCTAAATAGTAATTGTTACTCTTTATTTAAAAGTAAATTTAAGAGCATTTTTGCTCCTGGTTGTGGGCTAAGAAAGTGTTATCATGTGTTGTGCCAAGTTTTGAGGAAGTTCTGCTAAGGAAAATACAGTACATCTTGTAACCTGAAAAATACCTCAGAAATGAATAGAAGTTAGGCATAAAACCTAAGGTTTTACTGAGAGGAGAGAGATTTATTATTAAAAGGGCTCAGGAACTTGGTAGTTGAACCACAAAATTGTAAGAGGGGAAAATTTTTTTTTTTCAGGCCTAAATATTTTAATGTAATCAAATGGATTTTTTTTTTTCTAGTTTTACCTTTAGTAAAAACATCAGGTGACACCTGAAATAAACAAGATTGAATATTCATTTTATTAATGATATAGGAAAGCAAAATACATTGATATGTTGATAACAATTCTGGGTAAATTTTTTTTCTTTTTACTGATCATCCTGATGGACTTCGTGAATACTTTGAGGCACATTCTGCTTCATTTTTAGCACATTTATAATTAACTAGAATTTCACGGACTTCAAATCAAGCAGCCAATAGGTGGCAGAACCGGTTTATTTATTGTTAAACTGAGCCCAGCTACTGCTTCTCATTTGCATTATAACCCTATAGAAAAGAACTGTTTGGACGATGGCCCACTGTGTGGGTCTGGCTGACTGTGTGTGTCCATTTGTATTGCATTTATTACCTTTCCATTATGTTATTGGAATCTAAAATACTGACATGTATTCTAGGTTTTTGTTCTGGGGTTTGTTTGTTGGTTTCTTCAGTTGCAACATTAAGTACACCAGTGTAAGAAGGACTTAAAAATGTGAGGGACAACAGTACTGATACTCTGAAGCCTTAATTAAAATCAGTAAGAAAATCCCATTTTACCTGACTTCCAGCTTTTCCATAGCTTTTCCTTATTCTTGTTGGCATACATTGATTGAGTAGGTTTGTATCATGTCTGGAAGATGATTTCTGGAAGATGATTTCTGGAAGATGCCCTGGTAACAAGGGTCCTACTTCAAAAAGGAACATTTATTGATTTTTTGAGAAACTGGTTTTGTTCCTTCTACAATGTGATAAAACTAAAACCTGTATAAAGCTGTCAAGATCAATTAAAAAATGAGAAAGCAAGAAAGTAACCCCCTCCCATAGCTATTAGCCTTGAGGCTAAAGTATAGCCTGTAGGATAGAAACTCCACATGCAAATTCCTATTCTGTCAGACTTACACTTGGCCTTCAGTTATGCTGTGCTGGGTTGATCACACTGTCTTGTGCTTCCATGTGAAATTCCAGCCTGTTGATAAGAAGTTAAAAATATACAAAACGAAATTGACATAGGCCTGAAATTAGCACTTTGGTGCTCTGAAGTGGTACTCATTATACCACTGACTGAGGCCGATCTATGAAAAGATTCACAATGGAGCGCTAAAGAAAGAAAAGTCCCCTCTCCCTCTTCTCTCTCTACTTTGTTTATCTCTGAGGATACCACCTGAACATTGTTGTGTTTTGCTGTTCCAAGGGGAAACAGCCAGCCTTTTTGCATGTGATCCCAGAAATTCTGCTTTAAAAATACAGTGCACCATAACTTTTAATCTTAGCGGAATGAAGGAGCAGGTTTATTCATTTATTTATTTGAGAGAGAAAAGCTAACACTAAAAAATAAGTTATTTTATAGGAGTTCTTTTATATGAGATCTCATTTTGAGGCTCTTCAAATTTCATTTTGCTTTCTTTATATTTGCTTTAACTATAGTCTTCTAGGCTTGGTGAGGTGCCAAGTACATAGAGATTAAATCTATGAGCTAGGTTGCAGATCAATGCTATTCACTTAAAGTAGAACTGGTTTACTAAGTATTAGGTTGATGTTTATTTAACCTTAATGAGTGAAAATTAAAATATGCACTATGGTAGGGCCATGAAAAGACACCAGATTATAATCTCATTAAGTAAAAAGAAACTGGTGCTATTCCAATATTAAATAAGATCAGAATCTGGCCCCCTCCCTTCTGTTATGGGTTGCAGGCTAGATCCACCAAGGACCTACTGTGTTGTAATGCTGAGCATCTGAGCATTTTTAGAACTATAGCAATTAATAGAAATTAAATCAGAAGCTATCTTCCTACAGAATTTAAATAGACTCCTATGACCCCCAGTGGGCTCAAAACAGGCAGCATTAAGTCACCATGCACAGTAGGTGCATACCTACCAGACCCTTAAAGTAGGATATATTTAAAATCCCAACATGTTGAATGCCTCTGCACTCTTGGTAGTCCCAGTCACGTGTCTTACACCTTTTCCTGTAAAGTATGGTGTTCTGTAGTCAGGCTGCTCTTCTATTTTACATAATAAGTCAGTGTTTACAGCAGCAGCTGCTTAAAGCAAAATACAGAATTGATATGGGTAGCAGGAAGAAGGAGCCAGGGATTTTCCCTGTTGTATTCTTTTGCTTTCTTCTCTCTTGCCCCTTTCTATTACATTAATCAGTATTTCTTTTCTGTACAGTAAAACAGTTTCTCCAAGAGTTGTAAGTATCAGCTCTATCAACCACCACAATTCCCACTTCACCTGAAGAAGGACATGCCCTAGGAGCTGGGAAATTAGTATTCAAATTCTTTTACATCTGCAGATGTACCCGTACAACACTATGAATGTACATAACATTCTTATATAAAACAAAACTACACTATTAAAAAGAAATTAGCAAAGACAAGAACATCTGTTGGGGCTGGATGGTTTGCTTGGTATGTTCCTGGATGGGTACCAAGCCAAGGCCAACAGGAGACCTGGGGTCCAGAAGGCATTTGCCACCTCTGCATTAATAAATGAAACAAGCTGAGAAATGCTCCCAGTCAGCTATGTGGACAGTTAAACTGTTAAAACAATCCCTACCACAGCTGTGGCCTAGACAGACTAGCGGTGCCCAGAAATATCCCCATGCACAGTCTGGGAATGTCAGTATTTGAGGGGCCATTCCCAAAATGCAGCTTTCCTACCTCCATGGGACTTTGGATCCTAAGAAGACTTATAAGCGTCAACATGAGCTATAGGCTACTCTGTGTTGGTTTGCCACAGCTTCTGGAAATGTTCCTGGGTGGGTTGAATGCCCTAGCCTAGAGCAAAATATATTTCCTAGCTCTCAGTCAGGCCAGACCGCGAGGCGGGTCAGGGGCCTCTCGGAGCTGTTAGGCCTGCTGTTGTCCTGGGGATGCACGGCTGTAGGCTGCCAGGCTCTGTTTGTGGTGCCCCCACACTGCCACAATTAGCAGCTGAGGAGGAATTTTAAGTGCTGTGATTTTTGATTGAGCGGCCTAGGGTTGGCTTGTCTCCAGCTTTAGGGTTTTAGGTCCTTTACTGGGCCTGACACCCAGCATTTAGGACTCCCATTTTGCCATGGGACTTAGGCCATGGCTGCAGCACGCGGAAAAGTCTCAGCCTTGGTTTTCCAACAAAATGCCCCCATCTTTGCTTCTCCTTCTGTTTTCCTTGAGAGGAAAGGAAGGAGGACAAAACAGGGTCTTGGAGAGCGCAGCTAGCCAGCCATGGGGGGTAAGGCTCAGAAGCCCTTGCTTTCCCTGGAGGAAGCTCCTTTCATTGTCAGCAGATGGGAAGGGGAAGATGGGAGTGGGGGCAGACTGCCGAGGGCTGCTTTGATGTTGGCCTGTTTGTTTGCTTTCTGCTTCCTGGACCCCCACCCGAGGGGCTGGGACTGTCAGCTGTGGAAGGAACGCAACAGGATGGCCGTCAGCAGCCCACAGACAAGACAGCCACAGATGTCAATGATAGGAGTGGGTGGCACCAGCTTAAGTCAAACCAGGGAAAAGCTGAAAGGATGAGATCAGGGAATGAAAGAGAGAGATAGGGAACTGTGGAGAGGTGGTAGGTTCTTGAGGTGAGACAGTGATGGCTGTTTAAATGGGGAAGGCATTGATGAAGACATTTGGGAAGCTGTGCAGCAGAGCCTTCCACAGATTTGTCTGAAAGTTACTCATTTTTTGTCCTTACACAGGTCATGTTCACCTGCTTATAGGTGAGGCTATCACAGGCTAACAGGGTACGGCCTTACAAGCCTTCAGTCAGCACAAAGCCAACGGGTGCTAAGCAGCGTGTCCTTGAGGCCACACATGCCTATGTGGTGGACTGCATATGTGCATCAGCTCACAGTGGTTGTGTTTCAGGCAAACCAGAAGCCATGACAACGTGTTAGGATCTCTAGGAACACAACATGGCATGGGACAGATGTTTGCAGGCTTTTTTATCCCTTAGCCTATTTATTTTTATGGTTTCTCATAGCTGAGAAAAAGGCATGACCGAGGTACTCTCTCATTAGCAGGTAAGAAAGCAGCTCCTGAATCTGGATGTATTCAGGATATTTATAGATCCACTGTGATATCACACAGCTGATCTAATAAAAGCAAAGGTAAATTAGCTGCAGAATTAGTCAGTCAGAATTGCCATCAAGTCATTAATACTGAAAATGGACACCCAGGTTGTCCAAGATGGCACAAAGGACTGAAAGCCACAAAATGTCAGTCTGTATCTCATAGTAGCCATGAGACACCTTGGTCTTAACCACTAATTTATGACTTGCCAATAAATACCTGAATGCAGTGACTTTACTTATGTCCTGGCAGAAACTTACTGGAAATACAAGACCCACATTTTGGGCCAATTCCAGAGCGAGCTATAAATAATGACAGCTTTAACTGTAGTTTTCTATTTACAGTTAGAGATATTTTCCTCCACAAGTGGTAAATCTTGTCACTCCAGTCATTTGTACCTTTGTTACTTCGCTGACATAGCCAGCAGTATCAGATAAAGGTAGGTAATATGCAAAGTAATAAGTAAAGATGCAGTGCAGTGTAAAAGCATTGATCTCATGTGAAAAAGGATACTGAAATGTTTCCTGCCGGCAATACTTTCCCTGAGAGAACTGAGGGAGATGCACATGCAAACAAACAGCACTGGTCAAGCCCCCGTGTACTTGCCCTGCCTGCTGTCAGTGACCTTGTCTCAACTGCAGGCAGAAGATGTGATGTATGGTGTGTCTTTGGAGAGGCTTCTGGGCTTTAAAGGAGCAAATCTCAGGTTTGATTCCGTCAGAGACAGGGAAGCTATATCTGTCTTAGATAGAAATTCAAAGGAAGGTATATTGTCTGTCTGATACATGAGTTACAGAACTCGTGTGACTACTTTAAACACTGCAAGAAGACTTAATTACAGAATTGAAATGATAGCTACTTCTGTTGCATGAAAAGCACTTTTCCCCAAGTGAAAATGAGAAAGAGAACACCAGAGGGCACTATTTAATTTTGTCAAAGACCTGGTTGCAAAGTCTTGTCAAAACAGGGATTTATTTGGGATACTCATTCTCCTTCCTTTTTTGGTGTCTTCAGGCTTCTTAGAGAGAGCTTGTCTACTCTAAGAGAGAAATAACATTAAATGGCTATTTTGCCCTGCATGCAGTTCAACATTGTAGAAATTAGGGACATGTGTAGGATTAGGTATTAGGACCAATCCTGCAATACTTCTCAAGCCAAGCACTGGTGAGCAATCGGATCTTCACACTCAAGTGTCTCTTGCATTCAAGTCACAGAGGCCTTAGCTTGGGAGCTGAAGGCCCAGGCCATTCATCACACTTTGCAGGCATCTGAAGAACAACTAATTCCTGTTTACAGCTCACTATGAAATGGTTAGATATAAAGCTGATGATGGGGTAGGCAACGAGATTAAGAACATCATAAATGCACATGCTGGAGCTATGCATTTATGGCAATATTTTTGGTTATGCTGTTTTTACATATCAGTCAGGAATACAGGATTTAAGATTAACGGGAACTCTGAATACCACATGTAGATGCCTGATGGGGAACACCTACTGTGCCTTCTATTGATGAAATAAGTGGGTAAAATGACACAGTGTAGGATGGGATGGTTGAGGCAAGAAAACACCAACTTCTAGGAGGAATTAACCCATGAGGAAATCCCCTTCCCCTGTATTATTGGTCATAAGGCCATTTAGCATGATAACAAGCACAAAATACACATATCAGTCATGTCTCTTGTCGGCAGAATATTTTGTTCATCATATAATGATTGTAAGATCAGGTTCAGTGAACACAGCAAAAAAAATATTTACAAAGTTTTAATGACTATGTTTTAGATGCATGTAAGAGGCAAATTAGATGCAGCCTAATCCCCATAATCTACCTGAAGTACATAAAAAATAATTTATCAATCTCTAATCATGACTTTGTAAATCACATCATCATTTTTAAACAGTTGAAAAATTGAAATTTCTGGTATGGGAACTTGAGGTGAACCAGACAATATCTGCTTCTATAAAATGAGTAATTGCATGCACAAATTAGGTTTGTGGATTACAATTACCCATTTTGCATGGTCAGCTAACATGAATGCACAGATCCAACTTGAGGCCGCAAGACTGACGTCTCTGAAGTCTGAGGGAAAATTAGAGATGTGAACAAGTTTGAATGAACAAGCACTAATGCAGATCAGCTTATAAAACTCAAACCAACCCAAATGGGAAAACAGATGGTGAGAAAAGATAAAATTTATTATTTTTGTTTTAAACAAGCATTTCACAACAAAACAAAGAACAAGCCCCAATATTCTTATACTTTTGGGGTTTGGCCAAAGTTAAAATAGAAGCAATTGAACAGTGGAAAAAAAAAATTGTTTTTCAGAATAACTAGGCTGAACAGACTCTGCTTCTGGGCTCAGGTTGTTAAAAATGTCACAGTGAGTCTCTTCAGTTGAGTCTTACAGGAGAAGGACCAGCGTGGATCAATGTGTTGGCTGTGCTTCTGACTTCAGCTTCAGAAGTTTTAGTGTGCGTCTTGTCACTACACTACACTGAGTTTTACCTGTGACGGAGCATCCTGGCTATGTGGATGCTGTATTCCAGCTGTGTCCTTAAAATGGAACACATGCCCTAATTGACCATCTGGACCCTAGTCTTGATTTCCATAGTCTGTCCACAGAAGTCTGTCTGTCTGCATACATTTTCAACATCCAAATGTAAATTAATTCTGTGGGCACCTTTAATAGCCTCCCTTTGCCTGCATTGTGACCTACCAGCATGTTTGAAAAAGTATTTTCTGTCTACACAGACGTTAAGGAGTCCTTGCAGTTATATTATCTCACCTGTGGTTATTCAGCTGCACAAAATCCCCTTTTCCATGATACAGCTGGAACCCAATTTACCACATTCCACTTAACTACCTCTGTTAGTATTAGTTTTCACGTGGCTCATTGCTTTTTACCTGTGATGGGGGTTTTTTTGAATCTAGAGCCAAGTGGTTAGCCAAAGTTCAGGATCTTACAGGTTTAGGAAAAATTATAATTATGTTTATGTACAAACAAATTATACATAACCCCATTTCCCTAAACACAGTAAAAATGAAAAGCAGGTAGATTGTTTTCTCAAAGTATATAAGAAGTCACATAATATCAAATGTTTTCCTAGAAGTCCTGTGTTGAAGACTTTCTCTGCTTCCTCTCGGGATGACACTTGTGATCCCTTTTGCCACTGAACTGGGGCTCTGCAACTGAAAGCCCAAACTTTGTCTTTCAGACACTTAAACCTTGGTTCTGACATGACCTGTTTTCATTTATGCTGAACTTCCCCAGGATCCTTCAGGGTCTCTCTACTAACAGTCTTCTACCTCCAGCTGTGTGACCTTCTGTGTGGATCCAAGACATGGTCAATGGCAGCTACAAACATTGTTCAGTGAAGCAATACAAAAAAACCCAACTCTTCTGTGTTCAGTTTTCTTGCCATAAACTAGGCATTACTGAAGGGTAGAGGAGGGATTCAGAAGGATATAGAATGGGAGAATGTAGTTTAGAAGTGATCTCCTGGACAGCTAGGATGATTCACTGTGAGTGCTGTGCTTTTGTAAAGCTGTATATTGCCTTATTCTCTTTGTCTTGTAAGGCACTAGAAAATCAAATTAAGTAGAAGCTGATGTCTCATAAAATATGCTGTCTTGTTCTTTCTTGTTGCTAGTGTGGTTATACTAGATATTGCACTATTTCAAGCTGCTTCATTATAACATCCGCACACACTTCTGGCAGTGTATTTCACCACGAGCTGACCCCAAGTGAATAGAGAGTGGTTCTTTCCCCAGATTTTTCTGCATTGCAGATAGCCTCTGACAAAAGCAGTGAGCAAGAAACAATATTAACTTCACTTTCTATTCTGTGTTTTGTTTTTCTTGTTGAAATTGATGGTATAGCTGTGCATACTGTTTGCACTTTTTTGGCCACTTCCCTTAAGAACTGCAGTGATACTCACTTCACTTCACTGAAAAGCCTTGACACAGCAGATTTCCTGCACTACAAATTTTTAGGCTCATGTTCTACAAATAAGTGCCTGAGTACAAATCGCTACCTTTTACACTCTTTGTTGCTCTCTGCAGTACTGATAAAGATTGGTCTGTCCATGTCTTATAAAATTCACCCTTGTTCTGAAAGCCTAAGGGATCCTTAAGAAACAGTCATGCCCTGCAGCAGAGATTAAAAGGCTTAAGGGATGCTTAAACCTCATACTGGTCCTTTGCACAGGAGGTACATTTCATCCAGTATAAGATTTTTTTACAGTAGAACCTAGTTTTAATAATTGATCTTTCAGACTGATTAAAAGCTCCTGCTCCACTTCAGCTATTAATCATCCTCAGAACACATTTATGTCATCATTGCTTCACATACTAAAAAGCAGGTGAGATAATTCCTTAGGTAACCAGAGTATTGTATGTCTGTTGTAACTTCAGGGCCACTGTAGCATCACTGTCAGTGGTGTCCTTTTTCTTGTACCAATCTGGAATCAAGTACCTGCTAGAGATATAGGACTTCAAAGTGGTTCAGGGGCTCACCTCTGCCCTGAGGGATGGATTTTTTTTTTTTTTTCTTTGTGAAAGGGTAGTTGCTATGGCTACATCTGGATTTTCAATTCTTTTGAAGCTGAATTTCAGTGGGTACAGTATCACACAATATACTTATTCCAGCTTAGCCAAGTCAAGTACTTTAAAAAAAACCCCACGGTTTCTTTCTATGCTACTCATTGCATGTCTTCCTGTTTTCACAACTGCAATAGATCTTAAAAACAAAAATGTTCATTTTTTTAGATAGAATGACCAACATATGGCTGTACTGGTATTGATGCTGAGGCCTGGTACATTAGAGATAAGAATTGCTTCCAGGTATGATAACAATAAAATCTTTTTCTGATGGTAAGATGAGTTTATATTTACATAGGAAAAATCAGAGACTGAAACAGGATATTGAGTGAAATCTAATTTCCATCTGACTTTCCTGATTACTTTTTTTTAATTGATCCCATATCTTAATATAAGCAAAGTGTTTTGTTCTTTATTATGATTGTTATTTCAATAATTATCCAGTTGCTGTTTATTGTACAGAAATAAGAAGTCATGAAAAATTAAGAATCTGAGCAAAAATGTTTTCAAAATACTTGGGAATTGGGGAAGCTTTTTGAAGTTCAGATAAGTTGTTCAGAAATCTCTTGTTCTATTCAGTTCACCTTCAGTGTCAAGAACTGAAAAAGCACAGATTCTGTTGCTGTTTCTGCTTCATCCATTTATGTATCATGTAGAACATTTTTTCATAGGAAGTAGTCTCCCATCATTCCTGCAGTTATTAAACAGCTGCCAGATTTTGGCCTGAACTTCTCCATGTCTGTATTACACTCATTTATCAAGACATGACCCCTCCAGATGAAATTATCAAAAACTTAATTAAATATGTTATTATGAAACATAAAATTGATCTGAAAATCTTATACGGTCCTTTCAAGACCCAAGTTCAGGCTTCTGTTATTTTTATCTTGTAGTGACTAAAACCTAATCTGTTGCTACATATTTTACAATAGTGTACAAAGAAGAATCCCAGCACCCCTCACATCAGACATTATGTTATTCGTGCCCTAGGAAAGATATGCCCTCAATCCAAGTTCTGGAAGTCAACTGAAGGAGGAAATTAACTCATTATTTTGTCTGAAAAAGTATGTCAAATCTAGTGAGATCTCCCACTGAAGCCTAAATATAGCTTTTGGTACGTCTCTATATGTTAAAAATATTTATTATCAGATTTTAATGTATTAATATCCAGGTAATATAAGTATTGCAAACATTAAAATCGTGTGAATGTAAAGCTGAGAGGAACCTTGATAAATCCCATAATCCAAAGCCCTGCCTACCTTGTGTGATCTATATGGCTGCGGCATCAGCATACTACTTTCTAATCTTTAATACATTAATCCTCAAACGTACCCATACAGGTGAGGGGAATACAGCAAGTCTTGTTCATGGGCAGGAGACATAGGCAGCACACTGGAATGAGTCTCCTATAGTCACAGATGACTGAGACAAAGGAGGGACCAAAAGACATTGGCCTACCAAACAGAGAACACAAATGCTGCACCAGCTGTATTCACTGCTGTAAATTTGCATCCTATATTTGCAGTGGCAGCCAAATCTCAAAGCAAAGAAATAAATCACATTTATATGAACATAACACTGTCCTCGATAACTTTGCATGTCTTTGTCTCATTTGTGCAATTCGTTTTGGTCCCTCATTGTCCCTATTCTACTGTTCTCTGTAAATAAAAAGAAAACTAAAAACTAATAATAAACAATTGATCTTTTCTTGTTCTCTGCCAGATGTATGGGCTCCTCTGTTCTAAGTCTTTCCATTCAGGTATGATGAAGAGAGAGGAAAAGAATTTTTCCTAATTTTTAAATTACTGGAAATTAAAATATGATGGTAGAAGCATTATTTTCAGGTGTTTTGGGACAGAATGGCATCCAGGAACCAGTATAAGAGCTAGGGAATGTCATAGTCATATGACATATGATCATAGGGTGTCATATGCCTCAGAGAAATTAAAGTTGACTCATTTGAAGACGGAGGGAAGGAAAGGTGCATTGCACAGGCAAACAGAGCTGCTAGAAAGAACTAGAGGTAGGAAAGAGACAGAACAGCAGGAAGGTGTACTGGTTTTGGCTGGGAGAGAGTTAAT
>NW_010564345.1:14592-17169 GCF_000687285.1 Phaethon lepturus | reverse complement strand
AGCCCGCGGTCCGTGCAGAGCTGCGCGGGGCGGCGAGGCTGCCCACGGGCGGCGGGACCTGCTGGGAGCTCTGGAGGAGGGATGCCCTGGGCTTTGTAGGGTTCCGCGGAGTCGGGGTTGGGGGAAGACGTTGGGACCGCAGCTGCCAGAACCACTGCAGGGGTTTCAAGCTGAGCTGTCAGGAGGGTCAAAAACCTAATTCTGATTTGAGGTCTCACAGGAGCAGCTTTCCCATGAAACCTCTCCCTTGGCACAGAGTCCTGATGTGTCAGAGGCACCGGGCGTGAACTTGAATCCAGTTTCAGCCTCAGCTTTGGAACCCAGATTCTAGACCTAGACTGGACTTGCCTCTTCTAGACCATACATACAGATGCTGGGGATGTACATGGGAACAGGTACCTACACTTGAACATTGGTGTTGCAGGATGGATGCTGACTGCTGTGCTAGGTGCTGTACAATTACAAGTCATATTTTCATTGTGCCACATATGTTGTCCCTAAACCAACACAATTCTGTTGAGGTCTGTGTATACTCCAGTCGCACTGCTGGGAGGAGATCTTTTGTGTGTGAGAGCTAATATTGTCTACTCACATGTCCCTTAATGTGTTTCCCTCACCCCCCACCATAAAACAAAAGAAAAGTTCTCTGATTAATCTGCTTCTCTAGCAGGTAAATCAAGCCCAGGCCTCTTTTCCATGGCTCACATTGATCTGGTTTTTTGTACCACTAGCTGCTTTTCCATCTTATCCGGCATTAGTAATAACACTGGGGTGCACTTCAGGCTTGGAAGAAGCTTTCTGGACCTCGCTGTACTCACAGGCGTTCATCAAACACCCCCAGCAGCCTGTGGACACATTGGGCTCAGATGTGATGTCTGCCTGTCCAGAGGAAAGGAGGAAAGACAGACAACTTGTGACCTGTGATGCCCCTTCCAAAGCAGAGGTGATGCTCTAGCTCCTGTGATCTCTGGTGCAGGGATTTCTTGTTCTTCACCCTCTTCCACTACCAGCAGGGTTGGGACTGAGACCTGCCCGATGTCTTCCCTGGGGCTCCTCCGAGTGCTCCCTGCCCCTCTTCCCCTGGTCCACACCTAAAGCAGCGAGCTGTCTGCCTTTTCCCCTCGCTCTTCCTCCCGCCAGGAGAAGGAACAACCTGTGCCTCGGGTCTCCGCAGGGAAGGGTGCGGGCGAGGGTGCTGCGGGGCCGGTGCGGGGGGGCTGCAATGTGCGCGCTGGACCCGCGAGGGCAGCAAAACACCGCGGGAGAAGCGGGGTCTCCGCCGAGGTGGCCGCGGGCTGGTGACAAAAGGGACCCCGGCTCAGGGCTCTTCACAGGCTGGGGGGTTTCCAGGGCTGCTGCCTGGGAGGCTCCGAAGATGCTGCGGGAGGTCAGGCACACTGCCTGCCTGGGGAAGGACCCATCGCCATCCCCGCTCGGGAGCAGAGCTTGCCCAGGGTCTGTTCAGTGCATCTGAGGCTTAGGGTGGTAGGAATGGGGCTGTGCCCCAGGCCCTGATGCCAAGGGGATCGAGCTGACAAACTAGCATCACACTGGTGCGCCCTCGCCCTGGGGCCTGTTGGAGCACTTCTGAATCTGCCTTATGCTCGGCCATCAGCCCCCTCGCAGGGCAGGTCTGTCCTGGGAAACACATTGGAAGGAGCATTGTTTTGGTGGTTTTCTCTGCATCTGCATGCCAGGGCTCTGTAGCCCCTCACCAAGCATCACTGATGTTTCTGATGACTTAGAGAAGCTTGACTTTTCAGTGCGCCTAAGGTGGAGAGCATCCTGCCTCTGGCCAGGTGGTACGGCTGGTGGCAGAGCTCGTGCCTCCCTCCTCTCCCAGCAGAGGCAAAGCCCCTTGGGGAGAAAGAAGAGGGATTCAAGGATCTGTTGAACTCACCGGTGGAGCCACACAGCTCTGGTTCCCAGGAGCTCCTTAAGCTTGGGGATGCCAGAGGCTAAGGTGAGCTCTGACCTAGACTGCAAATATAAAGCCCCAAATAAAGCAAGGCAGTGCTGTAAAGGGCTCACCTCCTTTTCCCTGCTAGTTATGTACCTATTGCCACATGCAGGCCATAGGCCTGGGCCCTGCGGGTGCTCCCCAGCGCTCATTGGGACAAGCTGCGGAGGGCAGGGAGGGCTCCCCTTCATGGGGGAGGTGTGGAGGGAAGGTGCCACAGTACAATGTGCAGAGGAGGAGGCCTTTGCTTCCACAAAGCAGGGTATGGCGGGGGGGGGGACGGGAGGGGCAAGCGACTCGGAGACCCAGGCAGACAGCCAGCCACTGCCATCCCAGACCTCTGCTCTGCAGCCCCCTCCCTTCCCCTCCTTTCCAATCCTCTTGTACTGTTTTCTTGGCAAGGGTGCTGGCTTTCAGCCCCCACACCTCATGTGCCCTATTGATAGCTGGTAATTTATGTAAATCTCCTAATATATGGATTCTGGGATCAGGACGGAGTGTTTGTGTGTGAGATGAGATTAATATGTTTGCAGATTCCCTCTGCAAAGAGAGGGAGAGAGGCAGGCAGGGCTGGGACGGTCACCCTAGGTCTCTATTAGCACCTCTGCATGCAACGG
>NW_010564345.1:14192-14405 GCF_000687285.1 Phaethon lepturus | reverse complement strand
TCTGGCCACCCCGGTCACCTACAGACAGCCTTTGCTGGCCAACCACCCCAGAGAGAGCCCATTTCTGGGAGGCTGCAAAGCCAATACCGGGGGTTTCCATCTCTCTCTGCTCCCCCGAAGTTTCAGCATCTCCGGAAGGTGGCCGGGATGAGCTGTGACGGAGGCTGCTGCCGCTGCAGGCCGGGGGGGGCCCCGGGGGGCTGGGAAACCGCG
>NW_010564345.1:9528-14115 GCF_000687285.1 Phaethon lepturus | reverse complement strand
TCCTGGTCCAGGCTGAAACCGGGGACAGGCTGGTGGAAGGAGCGGGGCGCAGGCTGGGGGGACCGGCATGCCAGCAGGGTGGCGGGCACAGGGCTCTGGGCAGGGGGAAGATGGTGACCCCAGCGCCTGGCTCGGCGCCCACTCACTGGGCTGACGTGACAGGCTGAGGCTGAAGGATGGGCAGGGGGATGCCAGGTGCCCCTGTCCTGTCCCTCCTGGGGACTGCAGTCCCTTTGGGGAGAGGTGCCACATCTACACCCAGCCCTGTCCTGGGGCCGCATGCCTTATCCGTGCACATCTCCCAGCCCGGCACCTGCGCTTGGCTGCCTGGGCTCAGCGTGGTGCTGTGCCGGTGGGTCGGGCGGCGAGGCAGAGCCCACCGAGGCACGCTGGGGTCTGAGCGGAGCTGGGGAGCGGGCGGTGGGGAAGGGAGCCGCCCTCCGATTCAGATGTTCCTGAGGAGTTCCTGTTACACACCTGACATTTAGAAACCAGGAATCCTGCTGATGGATAGGATTTGATGTGGTGGAGTATATTTCACACTGTGTCATTTATCCTGGTGCTGCCTCATGTGAAATGTCAGCCATCCAGGAGCTTTTCTGATCGCTCTTTGAAGTACTGGTTTCTGATAAACTCGGGAGAAGGATGCTTTTTCCCCCCAGGTCAGGGACCAGGAGTGGCAACAACTTTTCTCCTCTCTGCGCAGGGTCCTTTTGTAGGACCTGCCAGCTCAGCCCCACATACCAAGGGTCACAGTGGGGGTCCTGCTGCCCTCCTTTTCCCTGGTGCGCCCCTGCCCCCTTTTGGGACCATACAAACCTCTTTCTCCCACCCCACCTCTCTCTGATAGCACCCCTCTCGTGCTCCCTTTCCCTGCCTGTGTCTGGATTTGTTCCCAACACTCTTTTTAGCCTTTGGAGGAATATTTTAAACTCTCCTGGGGTTGCTGCTGTTGACAATGGAAATCTATTGTGTTTTATGTGCCTGGAAAATGAATTTCCATGTCAGAAGAGGAGAGCAATTATCACAAGCAAGAGAGATCAAATTGGGTCTTTAAAAAGAAAATAAAGTTCAGATCTTATCTGATTAATGAGATTTCTTCCAAACCTTAACAAATCTTAATTACAGTGACTCTACTGGAAGGGATGAGGTAAAGCTAGGATTGGGGGCTATCTCAACAGAATCCGCTCTCTTCCGAGCTAGAGTACATCCCTGCATGAAAGCAGCAGGGACGGCCATTGAGTGCAGAAAGCTGCTCAGCTGGAAATCAGCAAGGCAGGATTCTCCATGGAGCCTGAGCAGCTCCTTCCCCAAAGGCCCGCGGTGCCGGGGGAGAGCCCCGCCAGCCCCGACCGGCAGCGAGACCGCTGCCTCGCTCTGTCCTGCATCCTGGCATCATTTTCCCTTCGGATTCTTCCTTGCTGCCACAAATTTTTCACCTTCCTCCCCCCCCCTTTCTGTAATAATCATGATTGTTCAGTTGTAGAGGATTTTTATTCTCACTTTCCTGATTTTTTTTTTTTAAATAAGCTGAGGGATGCAAAATTGTTTATTCAGTTTATGCTCACAAAACACTTTCAGATTATTTTATTGGATTGCCTGTGTAACTTGGGCCAGAGATTGTCCCCCTGTTACCCCTTTACTGAATACAGTAACTTTCTTCCCAAAAGAATACGAGTCTTGAACGGAAGATGCTGAGAAAGGGAGACTCCAGCGCTTCCCGTAACAGCCTGCTCTGATGGTTAATCACCCTGACTTCCTCGGACAAAGTAAAACAAAATAGAAAAGGTCCAGTACTTCATTCTTAATTGGGACTTGTCTGGCTTCAGCGTTTATCCATTGGCTCTTGTTACGGTTTTCTCTGGCAGATTAAAGAGTTTTTTAGTACCTGGTATTTCTTCCCCAGGAAGAAATTTATATGCGGGAAGCAAGTCACCTCTTGATCTTTTTAATAAGCTAGACAAATGGCTCCCTTCAAATCCTTGTTGTAGTATGTTTTTCCCCCAGTTTTGGGTAATGTTTGGGGCTCTTCAGTCCTGTCACCAGAAAACAAGCTGAGAAGAAAAGAGGAGGAAACAGAAATAAGTCCAAACCCCTGGAAAATCAGACAGACAAACCCTCCCTCCCCTTTGTCTGTATGAATACATTGTTTCCTCTCCCATTGTCTTCGGAAAAAATTTGGGAAAAATATCACTCGCCTAAAAGATATTTTCCCCATCTCTGTATGATTTCAGATTAATTATTAACAACCGTTACCAGAGACGGAACCGGCTGTCAGCATTTGAGTGAGGGGTAAAAATGACAACAGATCTGTGTATTTAAGCACACGTCGATTTTTTTCAGGGCGTCGGTGGGAATTACAGGGCGGGTTGCAGAGCGCCCGAGCATCTCCCCTCGCTCGGCTGCGCTGCTGCGGCGCAGCGCCCGGCGGAGGGGCGAGCGAACGGGCCCCGATGGGAGGTTGTTCTCCGCTCGGCTCTGGGAACGAGGCATCCCGAGAAGCTGAAGTCGTGCGAGACAGCCGGTCACAGCAGGATCTGAAGAGGAGGAAAATAAAGCAGGTACCTATGATGCACACGCATCCTCTAAAAAAACTTTCTGCTGTTGGACTCCTGCGAGCTGTACCTTGTATTTCCAGCTTAAACTGCTGGGCACAAATTCTGCTTGTGTCCCTCTGATTTATTCACCAAGATTTCACCCTCTCTTCTCAGTCCTGCAAAGTTTCGAAGTGTGTGAATAATTTAAATTATTTTTGCCTCATTTCCACTGTCTGATATGATTCTCATCTGCCTGTCTCGTTTGCCTGATTTATGAAGGTTTGTTTTTTTAGGCATTGCCTCTGTTTTTACTCAGGGAGAGAATTTTTTTATCATGATAAATTTTGTTATTTTACTGCCAGCTTTCTCCTCAAGGCCCTGATCTGCTGAAGCCCTTCTGTAGTAATTCCACTTCACGCATGTGCTTAAATCTTCTCAGAAGAAATGGTCTTAGGCACAGAATTAAAAATAAATATTTCCCTAAATTGAGAGTCAAATCTTCAGCAAATATCTCGACATCCCCTGCTCCTAATTGTGATTACATTTGCAACCTTTAACTTCTTTCAGGACACTGGGAAAGGAACAACCACAAATGCATTTAGAGAGAACTGTCATTTTCCTTCCATTTCTTTACACTTTGCAACGAAAGCTGCCTTTTGCATTTAAAAAAAGGACACCTTTTCCCTAGTATTAACAACTTTAACCGTTCAAAAATCAAAGAGCAAGCTCAAACCAGCAAGATTATAAAAATAACATACTTGGGATTCTTGTACTGGCGTTCTGGTTTAAGGGGGTGCGTGCATCACATTTTCAAGCCATTCTCTGCATTGTCCAAGGTTAGAAAGTTACTTTTTAATTGAAGGCTGAATTCCTGATCCTAACACGTGCCCTTTTTCTTCCAGTGCTGCCTTCTTCCCCAAACTCCACATATTATTTCAGCTGGAAGGATCTCATTTCTGCCCGTGGTACTGCTCTCCCAAGGCAATGCCACCGGGTTAGGAGCAGGCACCCGGGCGCTGAAGCTCACCAAGCCAGTGTGAATCTAGAAGCAGAGCCTAGCTTGACTGTGCCAACTCTTCAGAAATCATGGGCTTGATCCCCATTCACCTTTCACAGTTGCAAAACTGGCTTAAAAATCACCATGTTTAAAAAAAAAAGAAAAAAAAAAGAATTAGCAAGTGGCTTCTTTTCTGATGCCATTGTGTTGTGGAACAGCAGGCCAGCTTTCAAGCTTTTTGCTGCATCCACAACAAATAGTTATTTCTTAAGAAAAAGGATTAAAAAAGTCTGCTCAGAGCTTTGCATATAATTCTATGACTCCAGGACCCAAGGCTTTGAGTAATATCAAAATCGAAATAAATTCTCCCTGTGAGAATCACAAGAATCTGCCAAATTAGTTCACAGGGGTAAACAAACAGCCAAATATTAGTATTCCACACTAAGAGCTAAATCCTATAAGTGGGGCCAGGGTTGCACATGGATTATCCTTTTATAGTTCAGGCATGGATTTACCAAGGGGATTATAGGCCTTCCCCTCCCCACCACCCCCGGCGCTGCACCCTCCCACCACACCGCGCGGCTCCTCCTGCCGCCCCGACACCCCTCCGCGGGCACGGGGCTGCATCTGCCCCCTCGCCCCTCCGCCCCGGGAGCAGGGGCAGATGGTCACCCCCATGCTCAAGGTGACAAAAGCAGGACCAGGAGTGACGCAGAGGTCCGGTCCTGAATGGGTGCAGCATCCCTGGGGGATGGGGGATTAGTCCCCAGATGTCCCGACCTCCTTTCTTCCTCCCGCTACTTTGCATTGCCCGACGTCTTTTCCTGAGCAAGGATAACCACGATTCGAGCTGACACCCTGCTTCAGTTTTCCTTCCCTACTGGTCTGATACTGCAGCCCTGATGGGTTGTCACTCTTCATATCCTGCACACTTCCACTGGATCCCTCGGAGCATCGGAAGGCTCTGGTTGCACCCAGGGTATTTTGCGTGATGCCGAGATGCCACATACCTACTCATAGATTTGACGGACTTGTTCCCTCCTTGAGTCTCTT
>NW_010564345.1:0-9509 GCF_000687285.1 Phaethon lepturus | reverse complement strand
ACATCTCTCTCCGCATGTGCATGCAACAATCTCACACCCCCCCCACGTTTTATTATCGAAGTAAACACACGCAGCTATTTTTAACTGGATTTTTGCTGCTCTTTTCAGGCAGAAACAATTCCGCAACATCACCTGCTTTCTCTGATCCTTTTATTCGTGTATTTTTATAGTTTATTACTATTATATAAAAATGCCCAGTGCTTTACAAGACACAAAATACAGATAATATCTGTCATGAAGAGTGCACAAGCTAAACAAAACAGACAACACAGGGCTCCCTGAGAAGCCCAGAGGAATGAAGATTAGTCTTGTTTCGTTTTTATAAATATATTGCTAACATTATCGGACAAGAAATAGACATGTTTTCTTCTTCTTCCCTCTCCATCCTCCCATTTAATAATACTTCCCTCTCATTCACGCGATAGAGTTATGATGCAAGATGAAATAAAGCCTGGTTTAGGCTGCTGGCCCCGATTCAACAGCCCCGAATCCCATGCTTGCTCCCGGGCGCTCACGTGCTTAAGATTTCTCTGGACTGGTGCCTTAGATCATGCAGTCTATTGACAGCTGCCCTTTCGCTTACAAATGAAACCATCCCTAAATCAATAAGAGAAAAACCCTTATTCTCCTCACCTGTTTAATGCCACGGCTGTGGGTTGCTGTAAGATTTGTGAACAAGCTGATGTCTACAGAGAGAGCAATAAGGAAAAGAACGCCTTCCCTACCAAAGGGAGCGGGTGCTCTGTGTTTACATACAAATTACCTGCCGGGGCTTTTGTTGGGTAGCGCTAGAAATGTGCCGGGTGGATTGACAAGCAGGGGCCATTGTCTGGTGTGCTTCTGCCTCATGCAGAGCCCCATCGCTTTAAGTGGGCACTTGCAGCTTGACCACAGTTTTCAGCAAGGCGCGTTTTGGAAAGAATCAGCATGTGGGTAATGAGCGTTTCTCAAATCACTTTTATGAATTTTTTTTTTTTTTCCTTAACAAAAGGTCATTTCTTGCCTCCTTCCTCCATACCCATACTTACCTCCCACCCTAATGGCTTTAAGGATTTGGGGGTTGTAAGGGCAATGGAATAGATACAGAGGAAACCACGTACGTGGTCCTGTGCAAAGGCAGTGGAATAGGGGTTAAAGTCGGTGCCCAACCAAATCAAGGGCAGGTTCCCTGGAGTGGAAGATTTGTCTGGCTGCAGGGGGCTCGCCAGGCACTCGGATGACAGATTTAACGGCATTTGCTTGCTATGTGACCCAGGTCCAAGTCACTGGATGAGTCCTGTGGCTCAGATTCCTAGCTGGAAGATAGAGATGCCTTGTGACGTTAGGGAAGTTCATGTACGCAGAAGAAAAGCAACTAGCAGTTGGGATGCTTTGCACATGTTTCTCTTCTTGGCATACTTAATTGCTCAGACTTCACTGCCTTCATCTTCTTGAATACAGTGTGTGGAGGAACCTCTCCCCTGGGCAGCAGTCACAGAGGTTTGGATAAGAGGGCTGGCTGGGGAAGGCACTAGGGGAGCCCCCACAGTTATCCCTAGGTGGGAGGAGGACACTTCAGGAAGGTACACTGGAAAATGCAAAGATGAAGCCAAGATGTTCCCATTTGATCTCTCCTTCCCATTTCCCTGCAGGTACAGCCTGGAAAGATGCGAGTGTGGCAACACGGGGGGTTCTCAGCCAGAGCAGGATATGGGAAAGGTAAGCCTTCTTTCATAGGTGGGCACCCATCAATTCACATATGCAGGTACCGTCAAGACAGGTGCACCCCAAACCCTCTTTCACGTGATTTGTGACACCCAGCAAAAGCCTTCATGCCCGTGCCCCAGCCATGCCACGCAGAGCCACTGGCTTGCCCATGCCTTGCGCAGACGCTCGCCTCAGGGCAGGCCAGGGATGAACTGTTTCTGCTCATGATCTCCCTGGTGGAGCGGGATTCCCTTCCAAGTCAAGATTTGGGTTTTCTCTCACGATCCTCCCCCAGCACCACACAAGGAGGCTCCCAGGGCTGGCCGGGGCAGGCGTGAATGCTGGCCATAACCGTGGCTCTGCAGCTGGCTTGCAGGGTGGCCTTGGACCTATCACCCATCTCTGTGCCCTCTGCTCTTTTCCCTTTGTTGCCTGCCCTGTTGGTCAGCATTTTGGGGCAGGCAAGTCCTCTCCTTTGGCCATCCACAGTGCTTGGTTGCTACTGAAACAACTTGCCGCACATCTGTGACACGAGATCCCCTCCCTCCTCCTCCAACTGGAGCGGCAGCAGGTCACATTGCTGGCATGCCATGGCCATGATTCAAACCCTACTGATGACCCACATTTGCTTCTGCACCCAAGTTGGCTACTGCCCTGGCAAATTAGATCTCAGACCCTGTTGGTCTGATGCTGAAATCGGGACCTTCTCCCTGGAGGGTGTCTAAGCTGTCGTGGCTAACCTGGTTGCCTGTTGTTTTTGCCCATGCACAGTTTCATTACCAGCACATTCTTCTTCTGAAACTGATACATCAGTTTTAATTAGTTAGGTTTTCTCTTTCTATCCAGAGGAGCCTCCTGCCTTCAAAGACCAACTTTCAAACATTAACTCTTCTAAATGTTTCCCCCCACATGTGAACCCCTCCCTACCCTGCCTCGTAAATTATGTTCAGTCCTTCACGTTTAGCAGGCAGGTACTTAGTGTGATAAATTCAGGTTAGTGTCTCCTTAAGTGTATGTAGTGTGTATCTCTGTGTGTGTGTGTAAAGAAGGAGCAAAATAAAGTTGTATCGAGCCATAAATTACTGCTCCAGCATCACAAATTGCCAAGGGAAAGCTCCATTTTTGGACTTTTCTTTCAACTAAATGAGATAATTAATGTAAGAGGAAAAAAAAATGGGGGAGACCTTCCCCCTCCCTGGAGCCCTTCGCCTTGATGTTTGACTGTGAAGCTTCAAGGTTGCAGTGGGGTGGAGATCTCAGTTCTGGAGCCGGGGGAAACAGCAAAGGAGCCAGAGATCTGGGAGGGTGGGGGTCATGGGGACAGGCGAGTGTTTTCATTTTGCCAGGGCCGTGGGAGGAACCCTAATGCGGGCTGTGACCCTATTTAATAAAATGCCTAGGAAAGCAAGGGGCCGGGAGGGGGGCGAGAGGGAGATGCAGTGGCTGGGGCTGGCAGGAGACTGTCATGAGATGAAAGTGTCCCTTCGTCCACTCCTTTCCTCCCTCTCCGCTGTCAGCACTTTTTAATGTCAAACAGTGCGAGTGGTCAGTGGGGCTAGTTTCTGTCTCCATGTACGTATTTTTCCACTTTCCCCAGAACTGGAGCCAGATGAACTCACAGCTTGGGAGCAACTAGAGAGTGGTGTGGGTGGCCCTGCAGGCATCCTTTTCACCAGGACCTTGAGCAGGACTTTCTTTCAGGGCTTTCTCTGAAGCAAAAGCTTTTCAGGGAATGTCTCCTTCCTGCCCTGCTGCCCTCAAGTCCTAGACCACCCTGAGTCTAAAGCTGGTTTTACACAAGCTGCCACCAAGACCAGTGTGGGCATCACACCATGAATACTGTCCACAGGATAATCCAGTCCCTGCTCACTGGATTGGAATTTAGGGAACTTGGGTGTATTTGTGGTCCCTGCCACCAGTCTGTTGTGAGACACTGTGTCATCCATCATGCAGTGACTCAGTTTCCTTGCCTTTAAAATAGGGGTAATCATGATTACTTCATCTGTGATGAACTTTGAGATGTACAAAAAATGCAAGGTAAGAAACTGGTGCTTCTATCAGTTGTGGTGAGCTAGTTCCACACAGCCCAAAAATGCCCCTTAGCAAGGTAGCTGGCCATGCTGGGACCACGGCCACGGTGGTAGGTGACCCTGGAGCAGCAAGTGGTGGTAAGTGTTGCCATAGGGACACTGCACACATGACACCAAGTTCTGCACATCTCCGCTGTGGCAGGGGCATGCTGCACATGGCTGTGCATGGCTGCAGCATGCTCTGTCCAGGCACCCACGTGTGGGTCTAACTTGCACGTGTGGGTAGCACCAGGTCCTGCTGTGGGGGTGTCTTTTGTGCAGCACTATGTACCCCTCGTGCTGTATGTGAACTACCTTAGGGAGGTGCTGGGGGTGTCTGTCTGTGGTTGTATGTATTGGCTGGTGGCAGCCACTGCCAGCTGAAGAAGGGCTGCAGTTTTGATATCACCATCCCTTGTAAAAGCAGCATCAGTCATCCTGCTTTCCTATGCTCCAGACAAGCATAGCCACGTACCCCTCAGCACAAGAGCCAGCACCACTGCAGCGTGTCACACGCGTGTACTCTGGTGCTTGCAGGTGGTCATAGGATTACTCCAGAAGATAAGGAGACCCAGGTTTGGGCTTCACTCTGCTTTTCTGATGCAGACTTCCTACGTGGCCTTAGGACCTAGTTCAGCCCTGGTCCCTCTCCTTTTCCCAATCCTGGCCCAGAGGGCATAGTACTAGACTATCAAAGCAGCATTGAGAGAATAAATACTTGCTACACTGGGAGATGTTACAGGTAAGCATCTGTATCATAGAATCATAGAATCGTTTGGGTTGGAAGGGACCTTACAGGTCATCTAGTTCCAACCCCACTGCCATGGGCAGGGATATCTTCCGCTAGAGCAGGTTTCTCAAAGCCCCATCCAGCCTGGCCTTAAACACTTCGAGGGATGGGCCATCCATAACTTCTCTGGGCAACCTGTTCCAGTGTCTCATCACCCTCATAGTGAAGAATTTCTCCCTTAGATTTAATCTAAACTGACCCTTTTTCAGTTTAAAGCCATTACCCCTTGTCCTATCACTACATGCCCTTGTAAAAAGTCCCTCTCCAGCTTTCCTGTAGATCCCCTTCAGGTACTGGAAGGCTACTGTAAGGTCACCCTGGAGCCTTCTCTTCTCCAGGCTGAACAACCCCAACTCTCTCAACCTGTCTTCATAGGAGAGGTGCTCCAGCTCTCTGATCATCTTTGTGGCCCTCCTCTGGACTTGCTCCAACAGGTCCATGTCCTTCTTATGCTGGGGGGCCCAGAGCTGGATGCACTACTCCAGGTGGGGTCTCACAAGAGCAGAGTAGAGGAGGAAAATCACCTCCCTCGACCTGCTGGTCACAATTCTTTTGATGCAGCCCAGAATATGGTTGGCTTTCTGGGCTGCAAGCACACATTGCTGGGTCATGTTGAACTTCTCATCAACGAACACCCCCAAGTCCTTCTCCTCAGGGCTGCTCTCTGCCCATCCTATATTTGTACTTAGGATTGTTCTCACCCATGTGCAGGACCTTGCCCATGGCCTTGTTGAACTTCATGAGGTTCACACGGGCCCACCTCTCAAGCCTGTCAAGGTCCCTCTGGATGACATCCCTTTCCTCCAGCACATAACTGCATCACACAGCTTGGTGTTGGCAAACTTGCTGAAGGTGCACTCAATCCCACTGTCCTTGTCACCGACAAAGATGTTAAACAGTGCCTGTCCCAATACCGACCAATGTCAACCATACTTGACACAAGGACAAAGCCCACCAAACTATTCTGAAACATGTCAAAGTTAGTGATGAGGTGAAGAAGAGAGGTTCACATTAGTGCCAACGACGGACTACTCTGCTTGTCTTGCCTGCTGGCTAGCCAACACCTCCATGCCCTGTGGCCAACAGCACATGTCTTGGAGCCAGTGACAGCACATAAGTTGAAGGTCTTTCTGGGGCAACGGGAGGCACTGGAGGAGAGGTTGTCCACTGCAGTTATTGCAGTGGAGATGGAACGAGGGCAAAGGAATCAGGACACAAAGCCTTGAGAAACCAGATTTCATTCCTCCTGCCGATCTCAAGATTTGCTTTGTCTTCCCTTCTTTAGGTCTGTGGAAAATCCCTACATCTGCTCTCTGGCCTAGCCATGGGGTTTGCTTCAATGAGACAACATAAAGCTGCAAATCATTTTCTACATGGAAAGGTGCACCTGGAAGGAAGGAGATGGGAGGGAGGGGAAGGGTCTGAGCTGGGCACCTCTTTGTCCCTGGTGTGGGGTGCCTGTGTGGGGGGCACAGCTGCACATACCAGGGATGGTTTGGGGTGGTCAGAGGTCCAGGTGTGTGTGCAGCTGGGTGTGAGCATTGCCACTTTGGCCATGCCCTGCTGGTGTGCGGCACAGGCTGAGGGGATGCTGCTTGTTTCGCGGGGGTGTGATGTGCATGGGGCCGGGGGATCTGGGCTGCCTGTCTGCAGCTGGTGGGCGCGCGCTGTGCTGTTTCACAGCGGTGTGTGTTTGGTGAGGAGCTTTGGCTGTCTTAAGCACCTTTGGAATACATTGGGCACAGCTCATTGAATCCTTTAACAATCCGGCTCCTCTCTCCTCTCCCCCCTCTTCCCCACAGCCAGCACCTTTTTTCAAGAAACAGCAAGGACGCAGCCTCCCTCCCGCCCGCGCCCCATGCTCCTGTGGGCTCTGTCCCTACCCCTCCCGGCCAGGGACTGTCCCCCTCACCGCCCCATTTCACAGAGCCACCTCTGAGAAGAGGAATTCGTTGCAGGGGAAAGGTTCCTTGCTGGTGAGGGTTTTCCAGAACTCAGCAATTCCCAGGCCCTACCCCTGCATGGAGAGAGCTAGTTAATGGGCCATTAACCAGAGGAAGGGGAACTCTCCAGTGGCTGCAAGCAACAATAACAACAAAACAACCCAAAACCAACAAAGCATACCCGAGAAAAATGCACCAAACATCAAGAGGAGTTTCAGGGAGAGGAGGAAAAATAAAAAAGCCAATCTAAAGAGATATGATTGTAAAACCTTGGTTAAAAACCAGACCCTTGGTAAAGTAATTGCCTTCTCTGATGAAGAGGAGAGGGCTTTAGAATTGACTCACACAGCTGCAACAGCTCCTCTTCCCCCTTCCCTCTCCAGCCCTGTCCCAAAGCACTCGCTCCCGGACTGGGGACACAGCAGGAGGACAGTGAGGGATGGCACCCTGGGAGCCCAGCATCTGTGCCCAGGGTAGCGGCCCGGCTCTGGGAAAGGTAAGAGGGTAGGTAGGAAGGTGAGGGAAGGAGTGGATACAGGCTCAGGAAGGTGGGTATTTGGGGAGCGGGTCCTCTTTGGGAAATGCACGGGTATGCTTGTTAGGGCTTGCGGGGTGTGATACTGGGTGGGCAGGGGTGCCGAGCGCATGCAGACAGCGGCTATCCAGGAAGGTAACGAAGTGCAGGGGTTTGAAAATGAAGCAATGCAGGCGCAGGCACGGTACTTGCAGTAGCCACAATGTCCCTGAGCTAGCTAGCGTCAATGGCTTGTAAATCTCTAATGGCCTAGCTATTTAGCTGAGCTGTGCACCCAATATGATAAAGCTCTTTGGGCAGGGAATGAGCACCCACTTGGGAATTAGACCTCCGTTGCTGTGCTGAGGCACTTGGCTCGATAGCGGGTGCTGGGGAGAGGCTCCTTCGCAATAGATTGTAGAACCTGGCACCGGAGAGCCCCGCGGTGTCTGCAGCCTGCCGGCGCTGCCGCGGGACAAACTGCACATCGTTCTTCCCAGAGCTGCATCCACACTTTCACTGGTCTCGTTGCAAATTCACTTGCTTTTGCTCCCCAGCTAAATACTTTGCACCTGGAAACATGCACTTCAATGCCATTTGGTTGGAAATCAATATTAATTTACTTGTGCGTGTAAATACAGAAACGTATTTATAAGTTTCAGATCAGTTGCAAACACATGCAAATTCTGTACATAAATTCTCACTCATTTATGTAATCTGTTCAGTAATATCATTGAAGAGAGCACATCTACTGCCTGACTAGAGTTACATTTGCAATACACTGGCATCAGCTGTGACTATTCACTTACCACACTCCGGTGTCCATGCAGCTCCCAGCAGTGGGTGATAATGCTCTGGCTCCAGGTATCTTCTCTTTTCCTGTGATGTGCTGTTACTTTTTTTTAAGCTTGTGTTTGTTTTTTTTGTTTTGTTTTGTTTTGTTTTTTCTTTTGAGCACAAGTAGGTTTGGTTCAGGATTTTGGGAAATCCGTGTTTGTGGCATAGGGAGGGATATTGTGGTTTCTTTCGGACTAAACACGTGCTGCAAAGTCACTTGTGATTGCAAATGCACTGGACTCGATCACATAGTTGGTCTCCTCCAGTCTTGTGTCCCTCCAGCTACAGATCACAGCAAGAGTAGGAAATATTTACAATTCCACAAAAAAAGAAACATGGGTCAAGCAAGACATCATTAAAATACGCTCTTAACAAGATGTGGTGTGTGTATTTCTCAGAGTTGTCATTTGAGAACTGCCCACTAAATTACTGCTCATAGAAGTAACTCCGAGTGAAAGGAAAAATCGTCTGGTTAAACATATTGTATGTCAGTGCTGAGAAAATCATTAACATATATATGCTGTAGAGAAGAGAATTTACCAGCTAAAGTCTATCAATAAAGATATACCACATTTTTATGAGGCTGGAATTAAAGAGACCTGATGATAGAAAAATACCACACTCATTTTATTTAAAAATATGGTCTTGTCAAAGCTGTTTCCTTTCCAGGATAAATGAAACTCAGCCATATCAATATTACTGATTTTAAATTGTCATTTTTAAGCTCAATGCTTTATTATTTGTAATTATTTAATAATTCCAGCAGATGTGAATTGGTAAAATCCCTGATTTCTTGGCAAGCCATTTTGACTATTGAAAGTACTACGAAACCAATCCTGAAAAAAGGCACTGAATGTTACAGGCACAACAAAATATTCCTTAGTATTGCCACTTTTCACACCGAAATGTTTCTGAAGAAGGCTTTCAGTTCAATGATTAGGCCTGCATTTAAAGTTTTAAAATGAAACATACAGGAATGAAGATTCTTCATTGTACGTACCTAAGGTGTAAGAAAGTGTCTACGGTGTTGCGTTATTTGATAGGTAATATACGGTTATAGCAGCTGACAGTTTTACCCCAGGGCAGTATTAGGGCTAAATATTCATTTTTGGCATTTTTGTTTCCTGTTGCATAGGAGTCTGCATTGCATGAACATGAATTTCTGCATTTTTTTCCTAAACTGTTTTAAAAAAGGAAAAATGAAAAAAGACAGACGACCGGGAACAAATATAACTCAGGAGAAAGTGTGCGCCGATGGTGGCTGATCGCAAAAAAAAGGGACTAAGAGCTTCAACCATCCTATGATAGGTCCAGATACTCAAGCACGCACGTATGTTAAAATATTCCGGGTGATTGCTTAGCCCAAGGAGAGGTCCCAGCCCAGCCTTGCTTACAGCAAGCCTTAGTTCTCTCTGCTTACCATGGTGGCTTCAAGACTGAGTTCACCATGACGTGTCTCTGTATAGGGCATTTCGGTATTAAAATAAGTGTCTCGCAGGTATGTTTTATTGTGCGGTGGATACGCGAGACCTTTGTTGCGTACACGCTGGCTCAGTTTTTCTGAGCTGGGGACATGAATCATCCTCCCAACTGCCATCAGTTTTGATGAGAACCGCGCGGCTATTTGACTTGGGTGTCCCAAGTCGGGGTAGACCACACGGGGAAGCGCG
>NW_010564344.1:29093-30121 GCF_000687285.1 Phaethon lepturus | reverse complement strand
GGGCAGAAAGCAACCCGAAGAACAAGACAGGTAGGAAGAAAGTGCAGGGTCAGCTATGGCTGTCTGCCAAGGGGTGACACAGAGTGTGGCTGGGGTAATGATGGGGAAGACCATACAGACCATACTTCTCCAAGGGATGAGTAAGAATATACCACACTTGTAGGGGAGGTAGTATTTCACTGTATAGAGGAGGGACAGGAGGATACATGTCAGGAATGACTGAAATAGTTCAAATGGACTGAACTGAATATGAAAATGTTGTTTTCAAATCTCCTGGTAGACATGATTAAGCCGGAAAGGAAGACGCAGGTCATTTACTTTACCCAAGGCTATCTCATAACTTCTGCTTTTGTTTATCTTCTAGTTACCTTACTCACTCTACAACACAAAAATACAGGAACATTCAATTTTGCCACTCTCTACTTTGGTTTAATTCTTTACAGTGAAGAAAAGCTTTTATTAGAAAAACATAGAATTGTGAACAGATGTACTGCTGCTCTATTCTGACTTTTGGACAGATCCATGTTGAAGTGCAGCTAGGTGTCCTCTCACATAATTAGAAGAGTCAGAAACTTCTGTCCATGTGCTGCCTTTTACATTTGCCCTCCGGGGTTTATTTTCTGTTGCAGTGAATGTAATGCCAATGGCAGTTTAGTTATTCCTAATCCAGATGAGTGTAAATTTAGCTGGATTAGTTCAACCCATGGGTCAAGGCAGCTGAAATGAATCTGTATGACTTTGTCCTAAAAAGGACTATTAACGCTGTCACAGTTTGCTTTGGCACCTCCGTCTGTGGAGAAAGGTACCTGGGCAATGCCATGAACTACTCATGCTGGAGTTGCCAGAGACTACTTGATTAGGGGTACTTGATTAGGATTTGGTGGTA
Organism: Phaethon lepturus; assembly: GCF_000687285.1. Taxonomy (NCBI): domain Eukaryota; kingdom Metazoa; phylum Chordata; class Aves; order Phaethontiformes; family Phaethontidae; genus Phaethon; species Phaethon lepturus. Next base: position 29,235 of record NW_010564344.1, on the reverse strand, counting down.
CTGGTGGATGAAAAGCTGGACATGAGCTGGCAATGTGCACTCGCAGCCCAGAAGACCAACCATATCCTGGGCTGCATCCAAAGCAGCATGGCCAGCAGGTCGAGGGAGGGGATTCTGCCCTTCTGCTCTGCTCTGGTGAGAC